>NC_072892.1:177689700-177992730 GCF_027943255.1 Anastrepha obliqua
TAGCTTGAGATGCTGGCCAATAGGAACAACGCTCGAAAATTCTACCAGAAAGTTCGGCGGCTTACAGAAGGTTTCAAGACCGGGGCGTTTTCCTGTAAGAACAAAGACAGCGATCTGGTGACTGACATCCAGAACATACTTAAATTATGGAGGGTACACTTCTCGAACCTGTTAATTAGCGACAGGTGCGCATGTCAGAGAGAATGTGAAGATCCCGATACCCCAATCGTTGACCACGGAATTGTCGTTCGGCTAGTCGACCATGACAAGGTGAGAATATCGATAACGCGTCTAAAGTCTAAAGAACAACAAAGCCGCGGGCGTCGACGGACTGCCGGCTGAGCTATTCAAACATGGCGGCGAGGAGCTGGTAAGGTGCATGCATCAGCTTCTATGCAAAATATGGTCGGATGAAAGCATGCCTGCCGATTGGAATTTAAGTGTGCTCTGCCCAATCCATAAGAAGGGCGATCCTGCAATTTGTGCCAATTACCGCGGGATTAGTCTTCTAAATATCGCATATAAGGTTCTAGCGGGCGTATTGTGTAAAGGGTTGAAGCCCACCATCAACCAACTGATTAGACCTTATCAGTGTGGCTTGAGACCTGGAAAGCCTCATTGCTTGACAACTATTCGAGCCATACTTTTGATTATTTTGACTTTTTTTCAGAACCCTTTTTTTAAGTTTTATAAATCATTTATGTACGATGTCAGGTCGTTAGAGAACTAAAAAATTTCTGATAAATAACATTGAACATTTTTGTTTAGCTGCTAAAATTGTTTAAATGCTCGAAAATTTCGAAGAAACATTTCAGCAGTTGGGCATTGAGCGAGTTCTGAGAGATTAACGAGTTACTCGCACTGCTCGATACATGGACACATGCAGCTCTGTTGCTAGTATCTTTGTCTCTAACCCGAAGACCTAGTTGCAGGTTATTCCACGAACTAGCACTACACTCATCTAAAATAATTTCTTGGTGTGGTTTTGGGGCAAGTGGCTACCGGTACGAAACTCTCGAAACCAGTGCCACCTATCGGATGGCGATAAATTCGTTAAACTTTCGAAGCATGCGCACAACAACTCACTTAAATTTCATAGCAATCGGCTTAAAGGCTTAAGAGTTTTATATTGTAATTAAAGGTTCTTTCGTTGTCGACCGCGTCTGTCAAATCCTTTATTTATTATAAAGTCACTGGTGCCAAATCACTTACGATGGCAAGTTATAAAAAGGATCAACACCGTCAAATGAAAAATTTTACAAAGAAGTAAAGAAATAAATGTAAAATTTATCATTTGAGGGTGTTGATCCATTGCTGGTGAGAACATTGCGCGCGTGGCGAAAAATTTTACTTCAGACGCATCAAACCTACAAAGTTTACTCTTCAATGTTTGGCGACCTGCTCGTTAAAGAATCACCCAACACTCGAAACTCAAACGAACGTCAGGTCTAGTGAAAACATAGTCGCTGTTTTTGAAAGTAGGTGGGGGAGCCGCACCTTGCGATAGAACTCCTCGGCCTTTTACAAATTTCAACTCAACGAATTTTGTCTGTACCTGTACAAGATATCCCTGAACCGGGAACTCAAAGTTGATGGCGATAGGAAAAGTTTGTTGTTCGCCAATTGGGTTTCGTAGCATTTGGAAAAGAACCAGGAAATAAAATAAGAAATCGAAAAAAAAGAAAACGTTTTTTTTCTAATTGCGATCGCTCCTCAGCAGGCAGTGGTAAACCTCCGAGTATATTTTTGGAACGAAAAAGCTTCTCATAGAAAGCCATCTGCCGTCCTGAGGCGGCGTAAAACAGTAGGTTCCTCCATTTTTGGCAAAATATCAATGTTAGGTAAGGTTAAATGGCTGTCCTTGCGAGGGTTCCACTTGAACAAAAATTCAAAATTTGTCCGTTGTGATACCATACAGGTAGAGGGTAGGAAAAAAGTAGAATGAAAGGGAACAAACGGGTGGAAGAATAGGAAAAAGGGTCTTTGGAATAGGGAATGACGACCCATAATATACGCAGGTGTAGCGAAGAAGTGAAGGTCCAGGTGTCTCGAGCTTTGCATGACGATAGCAGTACAGCTGAGAAGAAGGTGTTGATTTGATTCCACCTCGTCATTCATACAGCTTCTGCAGAAAGGACTTCAAGTAAACACAAGCCTCACCGCATGGACACCTAACGGTCAATATCCGGTAAGGATACTTACTAAATTTGAGAGCTGCGGTTTTGTTAGCCTTAGAACTCCCACGAGTTCCCTCGAATGCCCCCGATCTACCTATGACCAGAAAGATCTCGCGACTTTGCACGTGCACTAGCCCAGCGCTCGCTGAGTTGACGCGAGGCCCATCTTTCCAGTAGCAGACCACAAGTTCTCAAGGGAAGCCCAACACTATCAGTTTGCGATGAAAACATCAAGACGCACACCACAAAAAGAGGAGGAACTCGGCCAAATACCTAACAAAGGTTGCGCGCCAATTTGCCACAAGCCATTAATCAAACAAAGGCGTTCACAAATTTTTTTTTGTACACAGTAAAAATTTTAGTTTAATATTAATACCAATTTGGTGTTTATATATAACAATTCCAGAAAGTATAAAATTAAAACCATTCCGGTTTCAGAAAAGAGAGAGAAAGAAGTTAATTAAAATATTCTCTTTAAAAAACCAAGAATGAGACTGAATTATATACTTTAAGGGTTTAAAAATAACAAAATAACTTTTAGGCCAGCGCCGGCAGCACAGCGCGATAGCCTAGCGGCTAGCAATGTGGGCTTCCGATCCAAAATCCTTGGTTCGAATCACAAAAAAAAAAATTTTTTTATACATTTATTTTATTTTGTTTTATGATATGTTTATGAGGAGATTTTTTTCATGGCAGAAATACACTCGGTGTTTTGCCGTTGCTTGCCGAGGGGCGACCGCTATTAGAAAAATGTTTTTATTAATTTTGCTTTCACCGAGATTCGAACCAACGACCTCTCTGTGAATTCCGAATGGTAATCACGCACCAACCCATTCGGCTACGGCGGCCGAATACATAAGTGAAGTAATAATAATAATACAAATACTTTCTTGGTTTTACTTTAAAGCAAATAATACTAAAGTTCAGAGTACATTAAAATTAATTGAGAGTGAGAAAATTTTTTAATACTTTTTTGGTTTTACTTTTAAACCAATAAATTTTAAATTGAATATAATTGAAACTTAAACTGAAACCAAAATAGCTTGAAACATTAAAGAGAGCATTTTAATGTTTTTTTGGTCTTACGTTAAATCTAATAGGTATTAAATTTCAAAAACGCAACGCTCAGCACCAATTAAAGTTTTGTTTTAAACCCATTTTGGAATTAAAATAATTGTAAGAATATTTCATCGTCTTAAAATAAAACTTTTTAGAATTAAAAATCAAATTTAATTCCAAAATTGTATAAATTCAATAGCAACTGGTATTAAATATAAACTCTCATTTTTTACTGTGTACATATAAAATCCTCGTATAGAAAACCTAAAATTGTCTAATAAAAAACCATTCACATAATGGACGATTACTCTTAAAGAATATTAAACAACAAATAAATAAAAATTACTCCATCGCCATAAAGCAAAAATTAAGAATCGATTAAATTTTGATTGCCGTGCAATTGCTTTAACACTCTGACAACGGCTGCTAATCGAAATACAGTTATTTTCATAATTGTTTAATACTCCATAATGGCATGTCTCTTAACAACCCAGCAATTTTTCTAAATCTTAATTTACACTGGACTTGTTTTGGTTGATATTTTTGTCTTTGTTTTCATTTTTTTTTAATTTTTACTCCTCGTAGCGCTTGGTTGTCACATCAAACTTTACCAAGTGTCATGGTATCGACCAGCTGAAAATTAAAACCATAGCGCCAAAACACTTTGTCGTTGTAAGCCGCAGGGGGGTGGGCAGGCACTCGATTTGTCGTTGACCAGTCGCCTGGCTGGCTACCAGGCAGTTACATAGGCAAACTACCAGCGTTTAAGGCGTCTTAGCGCTTTATGTTTTTTCAGTGGCAAGTCGCAGTGCTTAACTTGTTCGATTTTTGCAATATTTGTCGATTTGACCATTTTCGGTTAGTAGAAATTTCCTAATCGCACGCTGAAGGTCCCTGGCCGAGTGGAGCTGGGCCACGCCGATATGGGAAATGAGAACAAGTTTACGCGTGCCATTACATAAGCCGCCGTAGCCAGCATCACTGCCACCACCACCAGCACCACCAGCGCTGTGGATCGCCGGCGCTCACCTCCTAAAGCCGCGCTTTTCGCCTTCGATTTATGTGTCCATAAGTGGGTTGCTTTGGAATAATTGCACTCATTTTTGTCTCGCGATTTGTTTTTGATTTTGTTGTTTTTTGCCTTTGTTTTTGGCCGCTAGTCGTTGCATGCAACAGCGCATTGCCACTGTCACAATGATTTGTTGTTGCCACTTGCGCGCAATTCGAGTAGCGTGCAAAACGAGTTCGTGTTTCGGTTTCGTTTTCATGTGCACGCTCGCGCTCGCCAGCTTGATTTAGCTGAAATGCTGTTGGTGGTGGAATGAAAAAAAAAAAAACAAAAAAAAAAACAAAAAGTAAAAAATTTTTTTTTTTTTACTGTCATGTCAATGCAATTGCGAGAGATTACGAAATTCGGTAATGGATGGTGTTGGTGGCATTTGATATTGATCATTTGCAGGTTGCGCTGATCGAGGGGTAGGCTACATGCATGGGTGCATAGATGTGTGCTGTGTGGACGTAAACTTGCCTGAACTTTGTGAGTAGAAAAGTTGACCACCTTGTTGGCGCATTGAGCCGATCAGTGTAAGGCAGTTTACAAGGATTTTCTGGCCATGCGGAAGATGTGAAGAGATGAAAGCAATCGAAAGCGAAAAAGAAAAAAAGGAAAAAAGAAAAAAAGACAGACGCACTATTTGTTTAAAAGAAATTATGTTAAATACACAAAGCTTACTAATGGAATAGAAGTAGTCCTGACACAGGTAAATGAATGCAATCAGTAGGGCAAGCAGAAAGTGGCATCAAACAATTTTTTATTATAACCAGCTATCGCATAATTCTTAATATGAGACAGTTTTTATAAGTTCTTAAACATTTTGTGCCACATTTGTTAAAGTCAAATATTTCGAAATTCGTTATTACTGCCAATTTATGCTCTTTTGAGTATATACATATACATATATATGATTCTTTTATTCTTGTATGGAACATAGGTCCTCAGTGATGATAGAAAAATAAAAGTTTCAGAAAAAATACTCCTTATTTTGTTTTACTGCTTTACTGATTTGTATACAACTTCTCAACCTTTCTTTCGGTTCGATCACTGAATTGTTAAATAGGTACTCACATTTGAATTTCTAACCAACTTTAGTGTACGTCCAACTTCTTGAATGAATTTTTCTTTGTTTACGACAGTGCCATCTGCAACTCTGCCATTTCCAAAGTGGTGGCCTTCAAATATGCGCCTGATTCGTCTGCAGTCGTAGGGAGAACATTTTCGATTTTCAAGCGTATTTATCGTGACAATAGACACAGATTTATGTTGCGAAATTTAGTGGAAATATTTGCAACTACAAAATGAATAAATTTTTTTTTAATTGAAAAATGTAATTATTTTTCTGTTTTGGGACTTTTGTTTATTTATGTATCTTTCGTTATTTTCTTCTACTGTTTTTATGCTGTTAGAATGTGAATTGAATTGAAATAAACATTTGTTTTTTGCAAGAAATATATTTTTAAAGCTAATTTCTTAAATTTATGAGCAATTTGTTGGCACCAAAAATGCATATTTTATAGAAATAAATGAAATGGACTAAGCTAAAGAGGACGATAGACGGCTATTAGTTTTCTTCAGTAGCTATTTGTGTTCAATGCATCGCATACAAAGGGACCGAGCTGACAACTCTACTTATAGTGTTATTTTGCTATGGTTAGGGCCAAAGTTGTTTGGCATTATTCATATCGGACGGGACAAGGCATCGTGTCTTTCTTGGCATCATAGTCTAGGTGAGTTTTAAGGCATGAACGGCTATCAATCATTACCTCTAATAGATCTTACATCGGAGATAAAGTTTGGCGCATAGAACTACCAAATATGTAATAACTATATTCTATACACAATCGATCAAATATTCACAATACGTCAAGTCTTGGAAAACGAGAGCCGTTTGATATCAAACGAGGTTTCAGAGTGACTCGCTGTTGTATGACTTCATTAACCTGATGCTGGAAAAATCCTTCGCGCGAGCCGCAGAACTTAGTCGCTCGGGCAGAATTTTTTAAAAGAGCGTACAATTGTAGGCGATGCTTTCCATTTCAATTCAACCGGGCTATTCGGGTCATGTTCTTCGATTTCGATGTAACTCAAATATGTTGCTCTCTGGTCAAAATAATGAGACACGTATTTTTTTGTTCGCCCGAAAAAAAATTTTTTCAAGAGTTATCGGCAATTTTGTTTTTCGGCTCAAACTCGATTTTTTTTAATTATATAAGAATTTTTTTTTTTAAATGTCCATAACTTAGTCAAAAATGAACCGATTTTAATAATTCTGGGTTCAAAATGATCGTCATTACTTACAGAAGCGACTTAATGTAGAAAAAATTGCAAAAAAGTAGTTGAAAATTTTTTATTTAGCAAAAAAGAAAAAAAATTGAGATTTTTTCGAAATTCAATATTTCAAAAAGTGTATTTTTTTTTTTTTATAACTTTTTCCAAATCAAGAGGACACCTCAAACTTTAATTGAGCTGAATGCCTAGTAGCTAAAATGAGTTGTTTTTGAGTAATGAATTTTTGAGTCAAAAACCTGTTTCGCACTTTTTGTTTTTAACAAAATAAAAAATTTTCAAATACTTTTTTGCAACTGCTTCTACATGAAATCGCTCGTGTAGGTAATGGCGATCATTTTGAACCCAAAATTATTGAAATCGGTTCATTTTTGACTAATTTATGAGCATTTAAAAAAAAAAATTTCTTATATAATTAAAAAAAAATCGATTTTGAGCCGAAAAACAAAATTGCCGATAACTCTTGAAAAAAAAATTTTTCGGCGAACAAAAAAATACGTGTCTCATTATTTTGACCAGAAAGCAACATATTTGAGTTGCATTGAAATCGAAGAACATGTCTCGAATAGCCCGGTTGAATTGAAATGGAAAGAATCTATATAAGAAAATTTTTTTAAATTACTCATAACTTAGTCAAAAATAAGCCGATTTGAATGATTCTGGGTTCAAAATAATCCTAATTACTTACACGAGTGATTTCATGCAGAAACAATTGCAAAAAAGAAGTTGAAAATGTTTTATTTTGCAAAAAACAAAAAGTGCGAAACCGGGTTTTTACTCAAAAATTCATTACTCAAAAACAACTCATTTTAGCTACTAGGCATTCAGCTCAATTAAAGTTTGAGGTGTCCTCTTGATTTGGAAAAAGTTATAAAAAAAAAAAATACACTTTTTGAAATATTGAATTTCGAAAAAATCTCAATTTTTTTTCTTTTTTGCTAAATAAAAAATTTTCAACTACTTTTTTGCAATTTTTTCTACATTAAGTCGCTTCTGTAAGTAATGACGATCATTTTGAACCCAGAATTATTAAAATCGGTTCATTTTTGACTAAGTTATGGACATTTAAAAAAAAAATTTTCTTATATAATTAAAAAAAAATCGAGTTTGAGCCGAAAAACAAAATTGCCGATAACTCTTGAAAAAAATTTTTTTCGGCCGAACAAAAAAATACGTGTCTCATTATTTTGACCAGAGAGCAACATATTTGAGTTACATCGAAATCGAAGAACATGACCCGAATAGCCCGGTTGAATTGAAATGGAAAGCATCAGGCGTATGCCGATAGTATTGACATCATCGGCCTTAACAACTGCGTCTGTTTTTTCCAAACTGGATAAAGAAGCAAAGCGAATGGGTGAACCGTCGGCGCTTTCGCCTATCGGCACTCACGCCAATGTTGACAGTTATGATTTTAAGGTTGTAACAGACTTCATTTATCTAGGAAGCAGCATTAAAACCAATAACAATGTCAGTCTTGAAATTCAACGTAGAATCTTTCTTGCCAACAAGTGCTACTTTGGACTAAGTAGGCAACTGAGCAGTAAAGTGTTCTCTCGACGAACAAAACTAACACTCTACAAGACTCATCATGCCCGTCCTAACGTATGGCGCAGAAGCATGGACGATGACAACATCTGATAAGGAGTGTTCGAGAGAAAGATTCAGCTGAAGATTGTTAGACCTTTGCACGTTAGCGACGGCTAGTATCTTTGGCGATGGAACAATTCAGTGAATAAAGATCCAGCGGCTTCGTTGACTGGGTCATGTCATCCGAATGGATACAAACGCTCTGGCTCTGAATGTACTCGAGGCGGTACCAGCTGGTTGTAGCAGAGAAAAAGGGGAGATCAGGTGGAGCAAGACTTTGCTTCACATGTTTTTTGGGCGCCGGTTAGCACGAGAAAGAAACGACTGGCGCACTTTGTTAAACTCGGTCAAAATCACGTAAGCGGTTATCGCGCCAATCAAGAAGAAGGAAAAGATATTCTAAGAATACTATTAATAAATATATAATGTGTTGTATTCATTCAGTTACTCGGCAGCCCGCGACAAATAATTTGTTTTGGATGCCAAAGCCTAAAACTTTTAATTAAAATTTACTTGATGCTTCATTTTTCTGATGCTTGCAGTACTCTTATTTTTATTATAAAAAAAAATAGTATCTCGGAGTACACAGAATACAATAATAAAATTGCAAAATTGAAAAATACCATCAACTGCGGGCCACTTTTACATGCATGCATTACTGTTTTGTAGACCAGAAAGTATTAAAGATCAGCACATGGCTGTGTACAAAAGCATTTACCAACAACATTTACAAGCGCAAAGCGAAATGTTTTTCCGCAATTTTGAATTTATGCAAAAAGCCAAATGAGTATTGAACTCAGATTCGATAAGCTGTAACCTCAAATGCTGACAGAAAAAGATAAAAAATACCAATTATATGGAAAATGTTAAATGAGAATGGCTTAACGGTTTGCCAAGTCAAGCAAAATTAAATTAAAAAATTAAAACGACGAGTTTACACTTTGCATGGCAAAAGTCGAAACTTACGCAATGCGTGTAAATAACTTTGCCCGCGTTGCCAGCGTGATCTATACCAATCGAACGGGCGGCGCGCGGACAGGCTGACAGTGGTAGCTGACACGCAGACAACCAACAGACAGCAGTCAATAGTGGCGTTCAACCCGCTTGCTACTCAATGGCATGCCATATGTTAGTGTCATTAGTTAAGTGGTTAGGTATGCAGACGTGAGGCAAATACTTATATAAGAAAATAATGATAATAAAAAAAAAAAAAAATACTAATATAAAAAATTTAAAAATACTGGATTTAGTATATTTTTTAAGTAAATGGTTAACAAATTGTTTAACACAAATTATATTTAAAATACTTGACACATAATAATCTTCTCTTAGTAGTAGTGTGCGTTGCGAACTGGGCTGCCTTAGGCCACAGAGGTCTTTCTCCAATTCTCATTCTTCCTTATAAGAAAAAGGGTCACAAAGTAGTTGAAAATTTATAATTGTGCTTGTGAAATCCGCATCTTTCTGTGTAAAAATGAATGTGCATTCGACGATTGTACGTAGTTTGTACCGCTAACAGAATTAAATAGAATAACGCACAAACTAGAAAAGGTGCAAAAGCGTAAACAAGCAGCGCTTTGAATTTAACGCCTTGCCAACGATTCACTCATCAAACGATCAGCAGGTGCGGCAACGTGCTTGCGATCATGGTTTTGACAAGATCACCAGCCCAGGTCGCCAACGCATTTGAAATGAAACTGATAACTGGCGTTTGCGATGCCTGCCTACCAGGCCGACTGCGCTCGGTCTGCTAAAGGTATCAGCAATCGAAATTTTTACCACCAACGCTGCGCTGCAAAAACGTGCTTTAGTTTTTCGTACTTGTGCATACATACACACATACATATACATATACCTATGCATACATATTTACATATGTTATTTTATGTTTGTGCATTCAACTAAATTGTAAACAGCTTGAAGGACAAGTTGGACAAAATTAATAATAGAAGCAAACAAATGAGTTTGGGACTTGTGACTTGATTTATTTATCATTTATTCATAAAAATGCCTTTAAAGTCGACATTAAATCTATGTTTTCCAATTTTCTTAATTTTATTTTGTGTTACTGGTATCGCCTACTCAAATTGGAAACTATTTAGGCTACAGAATAGGATTGCTATTGGATCCCCTCTGACAATGTTTTGGACGCCCCACTTCTTAATTGAAATTAGTTTTTGGTATTTCCATTCAAAAATGTAGACACGAATTCTTTTGTGACATCGGACTTTGTGATAAAGGACTTATTGTTGACAGAAGGCTAACAGAAGCCCAACAGTGAAGAGAGAATTAGGAAGGACACAGTCGCTTTGTATGGATGCAGGGCCGGTATCGGCTCGGCAAAAGATGGGGCCGCTCGCCTAAAGTTGCATTCTAGCTATATAACTCAATTATATACCTTCTTCTTCTTTATTGGCGCCATAACCGCTTACGCGATTTTGGCCGAGTTTAACAAAGCACGCCAGTCGCGTCTCGTGCTAACCGATGCCAATTGGACACACCAAGTGAAGCCAAGTACTTCTCCACCTGATCTTTCCAACGCAGAGGAGGCCTTTCTCTTCCTCTACTACCACCAACTGGTACCGCATCGAATACTTTCAGAGTCGGAGCGTTTGTTTCCATTAGGATGACAACGAAGTCGCTGGGTCTTGACGCGTGTCGTCGTAAAGCTCATACAGCTCATCGTTCCATCGCTTGCAATATTCGCCGTTGCCAAGTGCAAAGGTCCAAAAATCGTCCCCCGAATCAATCACAATTGACACTTACACCCTTTTACTAGGTATTTGGCTCAGCTCCTTCTCCTATTTGTGGTAGGTGCGTGTTGAATTTGTTCCACAAATGGAGGGTCCCATAGTTTTAAGCCGACTCCAAACGGCAAACGGTTTTTTGTGAGAAGCTTCTTCACGGCAGAAATACACTCGGAGGTTTGCCATTGCCTGCCGAGGGACGACCGCAATTAGAAAAAAATTTTCTACCATTGGTGTTTCGTGCACGGAGATTTCGAATCTCCTCGAATGGTAGTCATGCATCAAGCCATGCGCCTACGGCGGCCGCCATTATAAAGCCAATTTTGCCGGATGGAGTCCTTGTCTGCTGGAACTCGCTACAAACTCAGTTAAAAAGCTGAAGAGGGTTCAAAGGTCATTATTAAAATTAGTGGAATCTTCGGACTACTTTTACTCTAGCGCTTAAGACTATACTGAATGTGATACCCGAGGACATCGCAGAGACCACTGCCGCTGCATGCCTCCAATCAGATTGAGGTGTTCAGGCCACAGGCTAGACTTAAGCTGCGGACACTCAAGTATTCTTAAGGGGGGACTCTACTGTAAAACTTAAAAAAAATCGATTTTTTACTTTTTGTTGAAACATACTCAGAAACAACTCCAGAATGTTCCATGAAAATCTTAAAAAGAAATCTTGAATAGTTTTCAAGTTATAAAAGTTTTAGCAAAGCAGGTATAAACTGAGCGCTCGAGAGGTTTACGGTCATATGCGTGTTTTTCTCGAAACCACGTTTTCAAAATTGCCCACATCACAGCTCCGTGAAAAATTAACATATCAAGCTCAAACTTTGATAGTATATTTTTAACAATATTTACTAGTTTTTAAAGCTATGGTGGAGAAAAATTTATTATTTATAACCCCTTTTTTAATAACAAAATGACAACAAAAAAATGTCGATTTTTTAAAAAACTTCAAAAATTTTACAAAAAATTTTTTTTTTTGCAAGTAATAGGCTTAACAACTAAAAATAATGATATATAATAAAAAAAATTTGGGTTTTTTGATTTCAGATTTTTTTTAAATGCGCGACAGTGTGGGCAGATTTCAAAAGGCGTTTCGGGGGAGCGGCTGTACAGCTGCCATTTTGAAATGAAAATAAATTTAAAAATTTTTTTTGTACACTCAAGACCTGTGTTTATGTAACCCTAAACTTTTTTTTACTAATTAAATTAATACAAGTATGAAAACAAAATCCATGAAAATTTGATTTTTACAGTAGAATCCCCCCTTAAAAACTTAAGAGTGGGGATGAGCTTTGGATCAATGTATAGTACACTCTCGCTAGGTCCGAGCGGAACCTTTTCCATTCATATTCTCTCAAAAGAATTGTATACGGGTGTAACATTTGGAGGGGATGGCAAAAATGCTTGCGAGAGACTCTAAGTTGGACGGAAAGGTTCGTGGCGGAGTATTCTGCGAGGAGCTCCCCATCAAGCTCAAATTTAGGCTACACTGTAGTAGTGCAATGAAAGAAGCAGCGGATTGGTTGCTGACTTCTGCAATTACGGTAAGGGAGGTAAATATCTACTCCGACAGGTGGGCAGCAATTAGGGCTCCGGACACAGTGTTTGTTCATTCAAGATTAGTTGAGAAATGCCTTACTTCTCCCTAGACTGCAACCGAATACCTCGTTTTTAGGCTCTTTTGGGTCCGCGGTCACAGTGGCATAGCGGGAAACTGCTAGGCAGATGAGCTGGCCAGTCAGGGAACCCTCGAGGTGGTTTCACCGCAAAATAAGAGGTTCCCTTGAGAACCTGTGGTCTGCTCCTGGAAAGATGGACCTTGCGTCAACTCAGACGTGAAACGTCGCGGAATCTTTCTGGTCACGGGTAGATCGGTGACGCTCGAGAGAACTTCTGTGGCTAAAAAAGCCGCAGCTTTCAAATTTGGTAAGTGTCCGTTAGCTATCTGTGCGATGAGGCTTGGGATTGCCTCAAATCCTTTCTGCAAAAGCTATCTGGAGGTGGAGTCATCTCTGCAACTTCTCCTCAGCAGCGCTGCTCTCGACGAACTAATATTTCTAAGCTTTACATTTCTAGGCTCTCTTGTTACACCTGCGAATATAGCAGGTTTAAACATTACACACCTGGAGGATTTCGTCAGCAGCTTAAAGCGGTTAACGCAATGTAATTAGTCCCCATTTGGTCATCATCCTCCAATCCAAAGCACCTACTTTCTCCCTTGACGGTTTTGGTTGGTTTTCTCCCTCTGTGTTTCCTCTGTCTGGCATCACAATGAACGAATTTGATTATTTGTTCAAGTGAAGTCTCATGTGGGCTCCAATTTATCTTGACCTAGAATTTCAAAGTTCTATACAAGAAAGCTAACTTTTGTTTAACGAAAGAAGGTCTTCCAAGTCAGTCTTTGGTTAAGATCTCACTGGGTTCGTAGGCTGCGGCTTAGTTAACCTCAGAAACCCTCCAACTGTATCTCAGGCAAGGCTAATGGTACCGTTGAGCACTTTCTGTATCATTGCAATTCATTGTATTACTCGTACAGCAGAGTGATTTATGGTTTACTGGCTTTTTTGCCAGTTGATACTTGCAAATGTCCATTAATTTCAAATCTCAAAATCATAATTGTATTATTTGTTTTTTTCTTATTTTTCTTATTTTTCCGCATTTCATTTTTTACAGGTTACAATGGCTGGTGATTACATTCTGTCAATTGCATCGATTATGATTGCACGTCTGAAGAGCGACGATGTGACGATTGTTCTAAGTCAGGTGAGTAAAAAAAAAAACACAAATATAAAATTATTAATTTAAAAAGTGTCAGGATGAGTCTGCGGAAATGCTACACTTCAACCTCGCAATATTTATCTCACTCAAAATGCTCTCGAAAATCATCATCTAATTGAATTGTTTGCTTTTGTTTTTTGCATAAGAAAATATTTATTTATCTACACGCTGCTACATCGGGTTGACTTTTAGTAACTGTCTGTAGGTACATAAATTAGCACCGGATTTTGTGGTTGCATTGTGAAAAATGGTTTAGAAAAATCCCCTGGATCTGTTTGTGTTGTTTTGTTTAATTTGATGTGACTGAGTCACGAACTAAGTCAAGTCTCAGGTGTAAATTAATGTTTTTTTACAAGTTACCAGTTTATTTGGATCTTCAATTTAAGCTTAAGCGTAAAAGGAAAATACACATGAAGAACATCGAAACCAATATCAGCGAGACAGTGAAACATTCCACGAAAAATGGTAACTACCCAACCAGTTGTTTTTTGGGAGACTACTTTTAGTGTAAAGCAATCAAAATATAGTGAACCTTATAAAATATGCTAACCATTCGATTATCGTTTTTAACGATTTATAATTTTTATGATCGGTTTTTTTAAACGGACACTCGAAACGCTAGTGATAACTAATTCATTGATTTAATTTTGCCAATTTATTTTTATTAACAATTTTTTGCACGGTCCCGCTAATTCAAATGATTTCTTTGTCATTTAGCAGCCCATTTAGTTCGTCCGAAATAAATGAAAAATATATAAGTAGATAGCCAAATTATCAAGTGATCATTTTTAAAATACTCAGAGACCAAATTTTAAAAATCTATTTCCTCAGGATATCCATTTTTAGGATTTTTACAACTAGACCCTTTACAATTTTTATATGTTTTAGTATTAGAAAAAAAAATCAGAATTACTTATAGTAAAACGAAAAATGAGACTAAAATATAATTAAAGCTAAAATTAAATTACTAAATTAAAATAAAATACAAATGAAATCAAAAATAAAAATTTTAATTAAAACAAAAATTTTAAAAAATATTTAAAGTTCAATATAAATTTAATTATAATACAAATAAAAACGCAAATAAAAGTAAAAATTAAAGAGAAGATCAAAATAAAATTAAACTCAAAATTAAAGCTAAAAGTGGAAATTAAAACTTGACCAAATATGTAAACAAGAATTAAAAAAAAAAAAAATTATTAAAATACAAATAAAAACAAAAATAAAAAACAAAAATTACAACAAAAATTTAAATTAAGATGAAAATAAATTTAAAGTAAAATTTAAAAATAAAATGAAAGCCGCAACTTAAACCAAAAGATTAAACCAAAAATTACATTTAAAATAAAAACTAAAGAAGAAATATAAATAAAAATTAAAAAAAAAAAAAATTAACAATACTAAAAAAATTAAAAAAAAATGTTAAGCAAAATAAAAATAATTAAACAAAAATAAAAAAAATTAAAAAAAATTTTTTTTAAATTAAAATTACAACTAATACTACAAATTAAATTAAATTAAAAAAAAGTACAATTACAATTAAAACTAAAAAAGAAATAATAATATAGTAAAACTGTAACAAAATTAAAAATTTAAAAGTAAAGTAGAAATATAAATAAAAATTTCAAGAAAAATTTATATTTTAATTAAAATACAAATAAAAATAAAAACAGTTTGATTAAAATTTAATGCAAAATTAGAATGTAAAGTAAGTTCAAATAAAAATTAAATTTAAAGTTAAAATTAAAATAAAATTTTAAATTAAAATTAAAGCCGCCACTTAAACCAAAAGTAAGATTAAAACTATAATTACGTTTAAAAGAAAAACCAAAATTACAACAAAAACTATATGTAAAATTAATGATAAATTTTGAAATTAATTCAAACTAAAAATTAAAATCAAAATACAAATAAAAAATCAAATAAAAACAAATGTTTATTTAAAATTAAATTAAAAGTAAATTTAAAACCAAAAATAAAACTAAAGCTTAAATTACATTTAAAATAAAAACTAAAGAAGTATAAATAAAAATTGAACAGAAAACTAAAAAAAAATTAAAAAAAAAAATATAAAAAAAAATATAAAAAAAAAAATTTTAAAAAAATTTTAAAAAAATTTAAAAAAAATTAAAAAAAGTTTTTTTTAATTAAAATTTAAAAAAATTCAAAAAAAATTAAAAAAAAATTAAACAAAACAAAAATTAAAAAAGTAAAAAAAATTAAAGAAAAAATATAAAAAAAAATTAAACCTAAACTAAAAATAAAAAATAAACTAAAACTGTAATGAAATTAAAATTTAAAAGTAAAGCGAAATATAATTAAAAATTTAAAAAATATCAAGAAAAATTTAAATTGAATTTAAAGTTCGAGTTAAATTTGAATTTAAAACTTAAGTTAAAATTCACACTAACTTTATAATTAAAAAATTAAAATTTAAATACAAATAAAAATTAAAAAAAAACAAACAGTTTAATCAAAACTTCATCAAAATTGGAATTTAAGTTGAATTAAAATTAAACTGAAATTTAAAATTAGAATTAGAATACAAATTGAAATTCCAAAAAAAAAAATATATATATATTTAAAAAATAATAAAGTCAAATAGGCTTCACCTAATACTTCTCCCATTTATTCTTACCACCAAGCTTTTTGCTTCATACTAATTTAAAATTGCTTCATATTAAAAAATATATATCAGTTATATGTATCTAATTTTAATAAAATAATATTAATAATAAATGGGCGCTCACATCATTTGTTGCTTGATTGGTTCTTCTCCAATTTGTGGTGTGCGTCTTTTGGGGAGAGCTGCCGAATGGCACGTGGTTTTTCAAGCGGAGCTTTTTCATGACAGAACTACTTTCGAAGGTTTGCTTTTTCTATCATTTAATGTTGCATGCCCATAGTGGGTTTCGAATCTGCGCACTACCGAATAGTAGTCACGCATTAACTCATTTTCTCTCTGGAGCCGCTATTTATATGTGCCTATATGTGTGTGTAAAATACACCTATCCCACTTGCAGTTGCTTGTGACTCCCTTTCAAGATGGCCGATAAGATTGTCTGCGAAATTCAGAATCGCGCTAAATGTCTTTCCTGTAATTCCCAAAAAATGTGCTTCCCCTTCTGTTTTATGCGATTTATTTACAATATTTGCACCTTTTTCACTCATTTGCAGCAAAATTAATTTTTTGCGTGCCTCAAAATACCACTGCGACTGCAACTTAGGTACTCCTATCGTAGATAGCAATCCGAAAACCTGAAACTCTGCCTGTTGGCTGATTCATTACTTCCGCAATGTCGGACTCTCCCCCTGCGCGTATTATTCTTCTTCTTCTTTCTGATTATATTTTTAAACTCCAGTAAATCAAAATCTCGATAATGCAACCACAAAGAAGGCTACGCGCCAAAAAAAAACTTGCCTTATTCTGATACTCCTTTGTCTTGTCTTGCGTCCTGCACAATTCTTGAACGTTTATGCCGCATGAGTAAGCACAAATTTCGAATTTTTACAATATTCCCGGCATACGTATGCATGTGTATGTGCGTGCATATAAAGCGTTTAAAAAATGATTTAAAAAATATGTGCGCTCAGTGGAAAAGATATAAAGATGCAGTTGCGGTGTAAAGCTCGCAAAAGAAAACTTGTTTAACAATATTGACCTTCTTGGAGGTCAGTCGCTGGTAACCTGACTGACAGCCAGTTGGCTGGTCTCTTCACGTATGCCTCGTTGATGTGGTTTGTTTCTGGTGTAATGATGACAATTTTTTTCATTTTAAATTCATGAACGCAATTAGTCACTCTTTTTGTTTTGTAATCGTTTTTGATGATGCATTTTTTTAATTTAATTTTTTTTCCACCAATTTTCTTCATTGTTGCATTGTACAAACTTAAACGTGCATTTTAGCTATGGCACATTAAAAGGAGAAAATTAAAAAAAAAAAAAGGATTTATATAAGAAATTACATATTTTAAATAAATTATTATAGTTTTCGCATTTTTATTTTGTGAACTCAAGGCCGGCTTAACAATAAAAGAATAATTTCAATTATTTCTTATATTTATTTGTCTGTCCACATTTCGGCATCAATTAAAAGTCATCGTCAGTAACACTAGGCGGTGCCTAGTTGACCAGTCTCACATCGACAACTTCTTTTAATTTTTTTTGGTTCTACGCAAATTTCTTCAAATAAAAAAAAAATTAAAATATAAGCAATTTTATGGACTTATAATTAAATTACTATGCTATCAGATTTGGAAAAGTTCGAGTGCTTTACATGAATATTCAAATTTATAAAATTTATACCAGATCTCATAGAAATAAATAGGCACTTCAGTAACTTTTGTTCGGAAGGTAACATAGCAAACCTAATTTAAAATAATACCCTCACTCTTAAAAATGGCTTGGAATGGGTTGATATGATTGGATTGGATTTAAGTAGGCCGGGAGATCGCTCATAAAGTTCCAAGCACTAAGGTTGTCCATTGAGCTTAGAACCTAGAAAGCGGTATGTCAGAATAGAGAAAAGAAAACGATGAACTCTTCTTCAAACTTCACTGACTTCTTGATGAATCTGAGCAGAGATTTAAAGAATAGAGAATGTTCTTGATTCATTCTCATATGACCCACAAATCGGCCTTTTTATCGGCACTAGCAAGAGCAAGCGCTATGAATTGTCACCAACTTTTTGATATCAAATGTTGTGTAACATGGATATAAATTGTGCCACGTGATCAATCGAACCAGTAATTGCAGCTCCTTCCCTTTCTGTTAGATGAGAAATTCCACTTCCGTACTTAGTTGATACGCAGCTGTTGAGACTGCACCAACGACGTCTGTGTGTTTTGTACTTGAAATCCCATATTCTTCTAACGGCTTTTGCAAAACTTGCACAGACAATCGGCTTAGTTCGCCAATTTATCAGGGAGTTCGTACACTCCACACCACAATGGCTTGGTGCCCACATAATTTCAAACTTGTTCCTCATCACAATTTTGGGCGTGGTTTATTTTACTGAACAATTTTGGTGGTCTCACTAGTGACTCTTGAGTAGCCTGTAGATCATTGCAGACAATTATCAAATATCCATTCCGTTGCATTTTTGAATATATTGAATATCTCCAATGGAAGGCGGGAATTTGAAGTTCTCCTCCAAATGCAATTTAGCACCAGTTCTGTTGCCTGACCTTAATCCCTCCGCGAAGTGAATACATTAATAGATGCTTAGACTTAAAACACTATAAAGCACTGATACGACCTCTGCTTACATATGGCTGTGAACTATGGACGCTGAAAGCTAACGAGACGAAACAGCTAATGTGCTTTGAAAGAAGAGCGCTCCGAAAGATCTATGGTCCGCTTAGCCTGGCAGATGGCACTTATCGCATTAGGCACAATGCCGAACTGGAAGCCATAGTTAAGAAAGAACCCATAAAAAGATTTATTAAGTCTCAACGACTTAGATGGCTTGGACATGTTGCTAGAATGCTAAGGGAGCGATCAACGAGAAAGGCACTAGATCTTCGCCCAATTAGAGAAAAAAAAAGGGGACGCCAGATGAAAATGAAGGCTGGAAGATGTGGAAGCTGATGTTAGGAAATGGCGCGTGCAATGTTGGAGCTAAGTGGCTGTAAATCGAGATTGATGGCCAGAAGCTGTGAAAAAAGTAATGGTTCACCAAAGACTGTGACGCTAAGAAGAAGAAGAAGACTTAGAGCAGAATCATTTTTAGAAGAACGTAAATTATTTATTATAGCATTGGACGCGTGAACTAGGCTTACTGGGGATACAAGGTAAAATAAATATAATATATTGCCCCGAACAGCCCGGTCGCCGGGTAGTGCGGTGAAGGGTGATAAATTGCATTGGAAAGACACATTTTGTTGGTTTTAATTTATACGCTAAAATAGCAAGAAATCAACTGAATATTAGGTTTTTGCACGCCAATATTGATTTATGAAAAAGTTTTACCCTTTGGGGACGAGTGTCCGCATATAGCCGCCCAAGCCGTTTTACCGTTCCGGACGCGTGTCGGCATATAGCCTTCCATCTGAGCGATAAGATACGCATAGGTGTAGTAAAAGAGTCACATTTTCTTTCATAGACATTAGGGGCTATTAGCGATGAAGTCTTATCTTCCGTATAATGTAATCTTACGATGTGAGACGACGGTAGAGCCAGAACGAATTTCGGTTCTTCGATTCAGTCTCTCAGTGTCAATGCTCAAGACAAGCTCAAATGCATCATTACGGGAGATGAGACTTGGATTTATGCTTACGACCCTGAAACAACCGACCAATCAAGCGAATATCGTGCTAAAGGCGAGGCCAGACCGAAAGGAGCACGTCAAACTCGTTCAAAAATAAAGGCCATGATGACAGTTTTTTTCGATTTTCGTGGTGTGGTGCACTATGAATTCCTTCCACCTGGCCAAACTGTTAATAAGGAATATTATTTGAGCGTTATGTTTCGTTTACGTGAAGCAATTCAATTCCAACAACTCTTGGTTTTTGCATCACGATAATGCACCGTCTCACACTGCACTCGTTCTTCATGACCATTTCGCCAAAAATTCCACGCATATTGTTCCGTAACCACCGTATTCGCCTGATTTGGGTCCGTGTGACTTCTGGCTATTCCCAAAACTCAAGAGACCACTCCGGGGAACGCGTTTCGAGTCGATTGAGGAGATAAAAGCTGAATCGAAGAAGGTGCTGATGGCTTTACCAGAAATGGACTATTTGGCATGTTTTGGGGATTGAAAAAATCGTTGGCATAAGTGTATTTCATCGAGAGGAGATTGTTTTGAAGGGGATGGAATTGATTTACAATAATAAATAAAGATTTTTCATTTTACAACCAAATTCACCTTACTTTTTGCCCACAGTAAAAAAAAGAAAATATTAATCTTGGCAATCCTAATAAGGATAATGGAAAACTTTTATCAAATTATTGAATTGTCATCGGTCCTTGATAGGTGTGCAAAATTCCAAGTCGATCAGATTTTTAGAAGCAAGTGAAAATTAAGCTCAAAGATTCCGTTACATAAATACATACATACAACCCGAGCTAATAAAGTTAAAAAAAAAATGTCAAATGAAATGCAGAACAAAACTTGACGTTTAGGTGTGGTTCACATTCAACATCGGCCCTTGAAATTTAATCACCCTGTACTTGGGGGTTTTCTGCACATTTTCTCAAAATTAATAAACAGAAAAATAATGTGGCTTAATAGTACTGTTATTTAGAGTTCGGATCATTGTGCCACGGATATAATGGCTTCCCATGGCATGCAGAATTTCCACAAGTACCAAACCATCAAAAAAATGCCTTGTCCATGAGTGCTTATATTTCTGTTAATAAATTAGATTTTCTATTTATCATCTACCAAAAGAGACGTCATCGATCGGTCGCAGCTGGCAAAATGAGGCACCGTTGAAAGAGAAATCCGGACTTGCGTATCCACGCAATTATATTGGTAAATCAGCTTCATCAAAGGCATGGCAGTTCCTCTTCAGCACCAGAAGTAACCGATATTTTCATCAGATAAAAAAAAAAAAAAATAATAAAACAGTAAATAAATACAGCGAAGCTCAATATTTGCATGTGCCGATTAATACGGCCTTATAATTTCATTAATTTGTGAAACACGTAATCATTAGATCACATCTAATGCAGGCAGTTATTACAGATTGGGAAACTTCCACGCGCTCGTCAGCAATGAAAGAAAACAATTCACACTAAAAGAAGATGAATCAAATAAAATTTATAATAAATGCAAAGTGGCAATGTTTACATATGGATATGAATATCTGCTCAATAGCCATCAAGCGCAGGCATACATAATTAAAGCGAAATTCCAAATTCAATAGACGTCCGATTGACAAATGAAAATGAAACTATTTTTACCATTCGTATGCGTGTATGTATGTATGTATGTACGTATGGATATGAATATAATTCGATCAAAATGCAGGCATATCTGTATTTGTTTTCATTTGTTTGTTTAAAACATTGAAAATCCCATCAAATTTGAATGACACTCAGCCACTATGAATTTTGCATGTTTACACAATTTACGAATGTAAACAAACGGAATAAAATGAAATTAAATCGAATATACGACTATTGTGGCTGCAGCTGCAAATTGGTGGCAGCGACTTAGTCAATATGTGTTCCGCACCCAAAACGCTCTGCAAAATACCAGACAGCCAGTTTTATGGGTCATGTTGCTTTAACCAATTGATGTGCACCACTACAACACACTTAAATTGTTAATGCATACGAGTGCTCTATGTGTGTTTACTTGGATCTATGCAAGTACAAGTGTATGTATGTAATGGTGCCATGTAAAGAATTTGTTCAATGGCAGCCGCTTGTTGTCAAAGTATTTTGGAAACTCTATCGGAAACCTAAAAAAAATATTTATTTATTTAATTATTTCGTCGCAGAATTTACAATCTTACAGGCTGCGAATGGCACAAAGTAACGTAAAACTAATTAGTTTTCAACGAACGTGCAATAATTTTAAGAGCTAAAAGGCGTAATTCAAAAGAGTGGAAAAGCTACCCTTGAAACAAAAAAGTCAAGGAAGACAGTAAGTCCAGGTATGTAGTTGGTTGAGCGGCTGTCGTAACGACACACTTAGATCTTTCGCAGGTCCATTGTGATACCACTGGAGTTTATCCTTGCCCTATGGGTTTCTTTTCAAACCATTCGGTAGCTTTAATAAACGAGCAAAGCTTCGTTAGTTTTAGATCCGCTTTGTCCGCTACATCAGTTAAAAATGCCGTATCAAGAGTGCGCATCCTCCTCATAGCTAAGCTTTCACACTCACATAAAAGGTGTCTGACTGTTTCCTCTTCTTCTGTACTAAGACATCTTCTACAGAAATCGAAGTACGGGAGTCCTAACCTTCTAGCGTGGCTGCCTATTAAACAATCAACAGTTAATACCCCTTATAGCTTCTCTGTTAAATCTTAACAGGCGTTTTGAGCGATCGCTGTTCCGTTTAGGCCATGTCTGTTTGCTTAGTTCGCATGTGGTGAGGTTTTGCCAGATTGTATTTACCTTTTTGATGGCTTCCCTGTCTATAAGTAATTTGCAAGTGGCTATAGACATAGGTCTTATCCCCTTAGAGATCAAGCGTTGTACCGATTCGAGCAAGTTAATCTGCCTTGCACTTCCATGCTATATTCTTGTGGTCTGACACCTAAATGAAGTGTACTTTGTAGCGCCATTTAGCGCTTTTATTGCCGCTTGACTGTCCGAGTATATGAAGACTTCATTTGTGTATAATACTGACGTTTTTATTACTGCAATGATCAGGTAGGCGAAATGATTGGCTAACCCCGAGTATATCGGAGTAAACCCCGCCACCTACATTGTTGTCTAGTTTTGAGCCATCTTTATAGATGTTTGTATCAGTTTTCTTAACAACAAGCCCGTTATCCCATTCCTCTTTGGAAGGAAATACTGTGACGAAGGATTTATTTAAGTTGATATCCTTGGTCTTACAGAAATTCGTTGTACCAGGAATGCAGGGGAATTTTCCTAAAATTGAAGAGTGCCCCCTCTGGTTCGTTCTGAGTAGGCCGTTTTCTCTTAATCTGGGAGCTGCTTTGTCAGCTGTTTGCCTGCCGAATTGCTCTATTGGTAAAAGGTTAAGCATAATATTTAGTTCTCCTGTGTGTGTAGTCCTAAGGGCCCCGCAGATGCAAAGGCTGGCCATTCTTTGCACATGTAACATGGTTTTTTTAATATATAACTTATCTAATTTATCTTATCTTATCTAAATCCGGCCATCATACAAGTATACCGTAAGTTAGGATTGGTCTGACAATTGCTGTGTAAAGCCAATATACGATAGATGGGAAAGACCCCAACTTAGTCCTATCAGCTGTTTACAAGAGTAGAGTGCTATTGTCGCTCTTTTTACGTTATCTTCGACATTGACCTTCCATCTTAGTTTTCTGTCTAGTATTAGACCTAAGTAGCAAGCCTCATCACTGAATGACAGAGCCGTTCCACCTAGAGTCGGGGGAGTTATATTTGGAGTTCTATGTTTAGTAAGACTAATACGAGTAGCAATAAAGTAAGGAATAGATCGCGCAATAGGAGTATTGGAAGGGGAAGTACATTCTGTCAAAAAAATATCAAAAATTGTTCATTTAAAAACACACAGATGTTTAAATTTTTTTGCTGAAATGTTTGTATAACTGTCCTCTATAGTGGCGCAAAGTCAGAACGCGATCTCTCAATTAGCTTGTTTTTGGCATTTAATTATATCAGTCAATCGCTGGTGAGCGCTGCGAATTTCTATGGATAAAAATGTGGAACAAAGAAGTTGTCTTAAATTTTTGAACCTTAAGTTTTGTACAAGATTTCGTGTGCCGAATCGTTGATAATGTTGCAGAAAGCCTGTAGCGCGTGAGCTTTATCAAAAACCCGGGTCTAGGAGTGGTATGAGGGTTTTGCTGAGAGTCGAGAGGTGGTGAAAGATTTGCCCCGATCTGGTCGCCCATCAACGTCGACAAAGTCAAGGAAATGGTGCTGGGAAACCATCACTGAAGTTTGAGAGAGGTAGCTCGTGACCTTAGCGTGTTTCACGAATCAACATTTGCACCATTCGCAACATTTTACACCATCAACTGGGCATGAGACGCGTGATTGCTCGACTCGTTCCAAGAGGGTTGAATTTCTTTCCAAAAATTCATCGGAAGAAGTTGGCTGAAGCCAAGCTTGAGCAAGTGAATTCGGACCCAACATTTATCCAGCGTATCATAACAGGTGATGAGACGTGGGTATATGAGTTTGACATGCAAACCAGTGAACCAGTCAACAGGCGGCTGAATGGCGCTATTCACATGAGCCGAAACCCAAAAAACCACGTCAAAGTCGGTGAAAAGTAAAAGTCCTGCTACTTGTTTTCTTTGATTATCAGGGTGTTGTTCGTTCCAAATGGTTCTACGGTAAATAAAGAATATTTAAGAATGGAGGGACCTACAGTTCCAAGCCGACTCCGAACAGCAGATATTTTTTTATGAGGAGCTTTTTATGGCATTATTATAAATAATGGCGCTTTATAAATTTTTCCGAGTTTTTAGAACACTCTACAAAAATTTAAATTAATTTAGAAACTCAAATTTTTCATTTTTCTTTTCAAATATCCGATTTTACAACTTTCTGTAAAATTATAATATAATTTTGCATTAGTTTTTTAAATAAGGCATGAGCGACTTCAGGCGGGTCAAAATATCAAACTTCACAACTTGTTGCCTGCTGTTAACCACAAATCCGATTTTGCATTAGTTTTTTAGGTAGGGCGTCAGCCGTTAGCTGACTAAGATATCGAACTTTACAGCTTTCTGCCTATTGCTGACCACAAATTCCTATTTGGCATTCGTTTTATAGGGCGACCCAAGCCCTATATGGCACAGAGGCGTTGTGGGATAAAATATTTAGTTCAACTGCTTTCTGGCTCTTTTAGACCACAAATTCCTATTTTGCACTAGTACTTATAACTTTGTTTGTATTTATTTGTATTACCATACCATGCTAATAAATGTGTTGATCACTTGTTGTTGTTACAAACATTCATTTGTAGCTGATCATCGTTTTAGGTGGCAGTTGTTGTGACTACGTTTGTTGGAATGCTATGAGTGCATAGGGTGTGGCAAAATTAAATTTACATATTCATCTTACAAATTCGAAATTGTCTTGTCCGCACAGCTCCGCTCATCTGCAGCAGTACTCGTGTCTTGACACACACACCTGTCCATTCGGCACGTCTATTGAATTGTCAAAGCGGCGGCTACCCGAGCGAAAACGCATACGCTACGCTACAACGGCACAAAGCTCAGCGTGTCAGAAGCGTTTTTACACTAAATTATTGCATAATTCTCATTTGCTACGCCCATTTAATGTGCATGTACATGTGTGCGTACATCTTCATTCGCCCATCGCTCGGATTTTATGGTTATGTTTTGTTTCCGCATATTTACATAAACATTTTGGCAACTTAAAAGTATTTTTCCATTTGCCATTGTTACGTTCGCTTGAACTTTGCTGGTGGTTAACTGCACGAAATGGTTCATTTCAGTTTGAAGGGGCGTCTATGCGTGAATTTATGGTATTTATTATTTTTTATCATTAAATATAATAAATAAATAAGTTAATGAAGTTTAGAAGAGCTCAAGTGGGCATCGCTTGAAATTTGTTTAATTAGAGAAACTCTAAAAGCCTCCTAAGTGATCGCAATACTCGTACAAATTGGTTACATGGCGTATACGCAACATTCAATATTTCGTGAGCAAATCGATTTTGTTCCTACTAAAATACGCGCAATTTAATGAAAAATTCATGTAAAGTTAAACTATCTGCGTCGTCACATAATACCGTTTGAATGCGGATCTGGGCTTAAACCCGAAAAGACCCATTTTATATTTTATTGGTATGATAAAGTTACATATTTAGTATCATTTAGGTTAGATTGGGATGTATATGGGGCCCATTGTGATTCCGCATGGGAAACCTGTGCTTATCTCTCCTAAAACCAATATAAACTTTTCAAATATTTTAGAGGATTCTTGATTTTCACAGTACTGAGATCTTCCAATTCATTAAACAATTGCCTACCTGAAGTGTCGCTATTAGTGAAGTGATTGAATTAGTGAAGTATAACAAAAACAAACAAAAACAAACAAAAAAAAAATTTTTTTTAGCAAAAAATTTCGACCGAACACAACATTGATGTACCATTTTTGTAGAAAAAAGTCTCAGTCTAGCTTATTCCAGTTCTTTGTAAATATAAAAATTATTTCTAGCAGAAAAAAAAATCCAAAAGAAAACAGGCCCGAAAGCAATGAATAAATAAATAATTAGCGCATACACTTCTGTTAGGTGTTTGGCCGAACTCCTACTCCTATTTGTGATGTGCGCCTTGATGTTGTTCTACAAATGGCGGGACCTACAGTTTCAAGACGACTCCGAATGGCAACTGGTTTTTTATGAGGAGCTTCTTGGCTGTGAGATCACTAGTCGTTACTTATGCAAGTAAAATGGCAAAGTCAGAGCTATTCCACGAAGTCGACTCCCAAGCAACCAAATAGTAAAATTTTATTTACTTACTTCAGTAAATGTTAGCTAGTCGCTCGTTGTGGCTAAAAAAATAATTTTTGGGTTTTGGAATAGAGGGTGTACATTTGCGAGTTCTTTATGCAAATTGTATTTGCTCAGTAAACTGATAAATAAATAGTCAGTAAACTGCTAAATAAACATTTTATGCTTTATGATTTTGCCCATTCATCTCGAACTGGCGAAGTTGTGGCTAATCGGAGGGCGTGTGAAACTATTGAAAACGAAGAATTAAAGAATTGAAGAGTTTAATAAGAAGCAAATACGGGTAATTACACTTGCACACGCAGATGTGAATAGGCTTCTAAATAGCCAAAGTACCAGGTACTGGTTTGTGCCATACTGTCAATGCCTTTGTTTGCGGCCCCACCTAAATTTTAATGTAGCAGCCCAAGAATGTACAGCAGAAAGTCAAGTAATCAACTTAGGTTTCACTTGAAGTAAAAAAGACGTTAATAGGTAAATAACATATCTGATTAGAGGGAGAAAAAAGTGCTCACTATCAATGAGTTTGACTGTTAGTTTTGTTAGGTTTTTTTTAGCAAACGTTCCTGGGATTTGTGGAGTTCTGTGTGTATAAAAAGCGCGTTTAATGCGAATTAACAAATACTCTTGAATGACGCGTAGATGTCTTGGTTAGGAAGTGGATATAGAGAATGCGCACATTTTTTTGTAAAAAAGTTTGTTTTTAAAACTCTTTTTTTTGAAAATTTTTGCATTGAAAAGTAAATTTGTTCTTTTCAATATTTATTGCAAGGTGGCTATTTATTTATTTTGCATTTTTTAATATTTTTTCTTATTTTTTATATTGTTTTTATTTTGTACATATTACTTTTGTTTTTGGTTTTTATTTCTTTTTTTTTATTTGAATTGTTTTTTAATTTTTTTTAATTTAATTTTTATTTATATATTTTTTTTTCAATTTCTTTAAAGTATTCTTTATTTTGTTTAAATTTTTTTGTATATTTTCTTATTTTTATATATATATTTTTCTTTGTTTTTTTATTTTAAATTTGTTTAGTTTTTGAAATTTATTATAATTATTTTTTTTTAATTTATGGTTGTTTTTTATTTGTTTTTATTAGCATTTTTTATATTTTTATATTTTTATATTTTTTCTTATTTTTTTATATATTTCCTTATTTTTTTATATATTTTCTTATATTTTTTAAATATATTTTTATTGTTTTTTTTATTCTGGTTTTTATTTTTTTTTAATTTGAATTTGAATTTTTTTTTATTTAATTGTTTTTTATATTATATATTTTTTTTTGTATAGTTTTTCTTAATTTCTTTAATGTATATTTGATTTTGTTTTAATTTTTTTTTATATATTTGTTATATTTTTATTTATTTTCTTATTTTTATATAAATATTTTTCTTGTGTTTTTGTATTTAAGTTTTGTTTATTTTAATGTTTTCTTTAAGTTTTGGTTGTTTTTTATTTGTTTTTATTTGCATTTTTTTAAGTTTTATACATTTTCTTTTTTTTTATATGTATTTTTGTTGCTGCTTTTTATTCTATTTTAATTTTGTTTATTTTTTTTAAATGTGTTTTATTAATTTTTTTTATTTATTTATTAAATTTATGTTTTTTAAATTTATTTAATTTTTTTTGTTTCATTTTTGTTTTAATTTTTCGGTTGTTCTTTATTCTTTTTTTTTTGTATTTTTTATATTGTGTTTAAATTTCTTTTTTTTATATATATTTTTTATATATTTGAAAGTTGAGTTTTTTGTATAGAAATACATTTCAAGGTTTTTATTGAAATTTTTTAGAAAAATTCTGCAAACACTAAATTTTGCCTAACGTACGTTTTTGCTTCTTTTTATAAAAATATACTCCATACTTCATCGAGGTCCATATAACTCAAAGTTTCAAACTTTGTAAAAAATTTATAAAAAAAAGTTTACAAATTTTCATCCAAATTTCTAACATTTTATTTCGATTTTTTAGAAGAATTCTAGGTTGCCCATTCAATTTTGACAATTAAATTACCAATTAAATTGCCAAAATTCGCGTTAATGTCGTTTTTAGCTGACAGTGTTTCGGACAAGACTTCCAAAAAAACAAAAAAAAATTGTCAAAAATCAAAACTTAAATTTCATTATACCAAAATTCTAATGGTTATAAAACTATGTACCCTGAACTTTTTTAAAAAAATTTTGATTTAATTTTGTACAAAGTTTCAAACTTTGCATTGTATGGCATTTGTTGTAGTATGGACTATATTTTTATGAAAGCATAAGAAGATTAAAAAAAAATAAAAAATGGTGACTCCAACTTTTTACTAAATTCATGTGCTTTAAATCATTAGTTATGCCACTGTAAAAATTTCAAAAAATTTATTAAAAAATAGGAAACGAGTGATGATTTGTTTTTATGATGAACTAAAGGATTAAATGTCTTCATCGGGCCACAGTGAATTTTAATAATTTATAGCTCGTTGAAGACAGAATTGAAAGTAGGTTATTCCCATACACTATTATACACACACTGGTAAACCAAATAGTCATTTAAAACACATTTCCAACTGAACAAATTTTCAAAAACATCGAATTATCTTATGTTTTACCTTTTGGCCCCGGGATAACTTTAGATATATTCAAATTTTATATTCCATTATAAGCAGCTAAATATCTTCTTCGGGGTGATATACAAGTTGAATAAAGAATTATGAAGTTATAGGTACGTATTTATATATTTTAATCTATGAAAAATTTATTTTTCGACTATAAATCCACATTTTGAGAGTCGATTCAAAGTTCTGAGTATGCAGTTGTTTTTCACTCGACTAGAACTGTAATTTTATGTCTGATCCGATGACAGGGAGTTTTCACTGTCAGACTCTTAAATTACCACTTTTTTCCAGGCTGCCAAATCAGTGCTTTCATATTTCATAAGTAATTTTGCGTTAAAAAAATTTTGTGACCCCCACATGGTTATATACCAACCAACACATAATAGTTAGCAAAGCAAAACAATTCTTTTATAAAATCCTAAAAAACGGAACATTATCAAAGAACTGATTAAAAAAGGGTATTAATTGCATGGGCACATTTTATTACCTCGCTTCTAGCATTCTGTTTGTTTTAGAAATCCCCGTGTGTGAAAGGCGTTGTCATGAGCAGCACAGAATGGTCAGTACACAAAAAGTCAATAAACGTGATTTAAATGCAAATGTTATGTAATAATATCGGGTTGGGAATTTATGTGAGACAATCGTTTAAGCATCTTTACAAACGAATGCGGCTTTGCAAATTTCACATGTTCTTTAGCCACTTCAATATTTGCACGCAAATGCAAACAAAATAAATTCCTTTATTACCCGGCAAGGAAAACCAACAGTACTGAACAGATGCGCTGAAAGTGAGTTCAGATTAATTACTAGTTCGAGTTCCTTATCTTTCTTGGTATATTAAAAACTGGTGAACTTTATAAGAAGTGTTAATTACATTCGTTGTACCTTCGATAGCTTTGTATTGGTGTGGAATTCAACATCGCAAGTGTTAGTACCTTGCCCTACTTTTTAAACCACCTGTCTATAGTTCGTATCTAGTGATTAATTTAATAACTGTAATCTAGCTAGTATTTTCGCATCAACGGGCAGGGCTTTTAAAAGGACCAAAGCTGTATTTTATTCATTTTTTTGTTGTTGTTTTAAATGATTGTAGTTCAATTGATCAGTAAAGGTAGTTCTCATCCGAGGCTTTGCAAATCTTTTCATTAGGGGGGATTTTTAAGTGGCGGGTCCCAAACCCAGCACACAACCAGCGATCCTGGAATGCTTCGCCTTCCCACGTTAGCTCACTCTCGAACGGGTGTTCGGAAGCTACCCAGAGGGTATTTGGGCTAATCCCGGGAGTTGTGAGCTGCTTGAACCATATGCAGAAGAATCGTCCTAGGCACTCCCAAGTGATTGGCGATCATTAACTTTCCCCACTTTCGTGTACTTCTACACATGGAACCATCCTCCAAGAAGTTCAATTGATAGTTATTTATTATATTTTATTTGATACTTTTTTCAAATACAAAAGTCACTAGTGAATCAGCTTTATGTTTACCGCTTTAACAATCAAATTACGAAGACAGTTGCCGTTGCTCGTTAGATGGGTGCCAAAATGACTGGTAATTACGAATTTTTCCAATACTAAAGTAGAAATTTGTTGCTAGCTCAGGTTTTCCCTGCTGGGTAATTGTTTCACCTTTAGACGTCTACGTATGAATAAGTGTTGTTTTCAAATACTCTCATGCCTACAAATGGTTTAATTTTCGCAATAATTAAATTCCTTCTCTATGCAAGTAATTCTAAATGTTTCAAACATTTCTTTTATAGCTAACACGTGCAACATTTGAATTAGACTTCAAACATAATTAAAAAAAAAAATTATATATATTCTTTTGTACAAATACAGAACAATGAATATTCATAAAAAAGAAAAGGGAAGTAGTCAAAACTGGTCAAAATACTGAGTTACTATCTTTTGTCGATCAAAGATCACGGCGAGTGGTGTATAAGTTGAAACGCCTAGCTAGAGCAGCTAATAAATGGCAACAATCTTATACGTTTCATCAAAGTGCACCGGTTAAGATGACTGTGTCATATAATAAGAATGGACGGTACGAGGAAGACCGAGACCAAGATGGGCCTACGAACTAGACGAGGACATCGATAAACTTGCGATAATGAATTGGGAAAAAAGTCGCAAGCGATCGAGATGTATGGGGATCCCACGTGCAGTAGGCCAAAGCTCACAAAGAGCTGTAGTACCAAAAGATGATGATGATCGGTTGTCGCGGTCTGTATGTATATTCTGAATATCTACCTATTCGGGACATGCGAGTAAATACGATTTTTCAAAAGATTACGATTTTTTTGGTTTTAACGCATTTACTTCGTAATTCAAAAAACTAAAATTTTGAAAAAACACAAAACGGTTTCTAAGTTTTCAATTTACTATGCCTCCATAAGTAAAAATATGCATAGTAGAGTTAAGTTTTTAAATAGCCCATGGCCAGTTCTGTATATTTATCTAATTTTTTTTTTTGTTTGGATTGACACTATTGAAGTAAATGAGAGAGTATGAATCAAATCGGACTATAAGAGAAATTTTTCGCAATATCTCGACCACAAGCCACCCAGCGGAACCAGCTTGAAATCTACCAAATGAACCCACAAGTACCGGAAAAAAATCGGTCGTGCCGTTTTCGAGTAAAATAATTACAAACATACGCCTGCTGGCAGCTTATAAGTGATGAAGTTTAACTTATTTAACTTTAATTGAAATAAATTAAAAAAAAAAATTTTTTTATTGAATTTAATTTCAGTTTATTTTTCTTATTATTTCATTTTTTTATTTCATATTTTTATTTAATTCAATTTTACTTATTATATTTTATGCAAAATATGGGTCTCACATTACTTTTCTTCTTTACTTTGTTTTTGATTTCTGTAATCAGTTTCCTTCCAACAAAAGCCCTTTCGCTCCACTCGTAGTTAAAAGGAGTTATTATATATAAATATATAATATAGTTTTTTGTATTTTTAATTTTATTTTATTTTATTTTATTTTATTTTATTTTATTTTATTTTATTTTATTTTATTTTATTTTATTTTCTTTATTATACTTGACTACATTTTTTTTATTTCGTTTTCTCATTTTATATTATTTCATATTAATTCATTTAATTTTACTTTATTGTTCCATCCTATTTAATTTTTTTTCAATAATTTTTGTATCTATTTATTTTTATTTCATATTATTCCATGTTACTTTATTTTATGTTTCATTTTTTTTGATTTTTTTATATTTTTATTTAACTTAATTCAATTTTATTATTTTCATTTTACTCTTGTTTTATATTTTGTTTAATTTAATTAATTTGTTTTTATTTTAGCTTTATTTTATTTTACTACATTTTTTTATTTCGTTTTTTATCTTATATCATTTCATTTTTATATCATTTAAATTTGTTGTATTTTATTTTTTTCCTATTATACTATTTAGTTTTACTTTACTTTTTTCATTTCATTTAATTTTTATATTTTCTTTAACTTTTATATTTTTTTAGTATAATTTATTTTTTTCATATTTAATTTCATTTTCATTTGATTTTTTCCTTTTGTTTTATTTTTCCTCTTATTTTATATTATTTATTTCATTTTATTTTATTTTATTATTTGTTTTATATTTAATTTATTGTATCCTATTATTTTATTTATTATAGTATTTTATTTTATTTTATCCATTCATTTAAGTTTTAATTTTATTCATTTTAGCATTTTTTTGTTTTTTTTAATGTATGTGTATTGTTGTTTTTAATGATTAGCTTAGTTGGAGACTCCTCTATTTAAAGTAATTTTTAATTGATTTTTTCTCAAGTCAAAAATATGCTGCTACCTTTCGAGTTATGATCGCTTTATCCGAAACTTTCTGCAATCTCTCCATTTGTGTTATGTTATGTAACAGAAGGCTATATGTATTACACAGCCGATCTGAATGCATAACAGATTTCCTTGTTATTGAAGAAAAATTGTACGTGTTGAATATTTATTGATACAGAAGGCTTTCATTTAATTATCCGATATTCTAACAGCTTCATGGTAAGTGATGAATGAAAACTGTATACGAGCTACTTAGCTTCAATACTTTCTTTATAAAAACGTTGACATGCATAATAACTACAAAATAAAAAGTGGCTTTCATGCGTTCAGAAAGCTCAAAATATATACATACATACACATTCATATACACATATGTAGATGTGTGTGCTATTTTATTTTGCACTTACTTAGTTTGCGAAGTTCATTCACTTATTCATCCACTTCAGTCTCTACGCATAGGATTGTGGTTGCGAATTTCCATAAATTAGTTTGGTAGTTCCCGAAGTAAAGTTATTTATTTTGTACATATTTACATATGTATGTACTTATTTTTATTTCTAAGTATTTCTGGAAGAAATTTCTTCTAGAACCTGTCTCAATATTATTGTGTTAAAACTTTATCATTTCGTGCTAGCTGCGTTTCCCCTTAGTGCTCTCAAACCATTCGGCTAAGTTCTCTGCCGAACAGTTCATCGAACATACTGCCCACGAATCGGAGTTTCTCTTCACTTTCTCTTAACATTCTAGAAACAGTTAAATGTGCGCGTATCTGTCAATTTGGTTTTTGAAATAATATATTAACCTGTGTCTTATTTGTTGAAATTTTAGGCTTATTTCTATTTCGTACTCTTTTATATTCTGTTTTGTGTGTTTTTGGGTGTTGAGTGCCTGCGCAATTATATAATTATAACGGCATAAATTTACCTTTTTCTAATTATTCGCAGTTCTGCTGCCTCTCCTCCAAGGAATAATAAATATAGATTTTTCGTAGATGTTATGCCGCTCACGTAATGCTTGGAGCGCAACTGTTTAACTGACTTTATTTTGCTAAGTGATTTAAAGGGTATTTGCTTTGCGCAACCGTTTCATTCATACAAATAAAGATACATTCATACATACATGTAAATATTCTAAAGGCAATAAAATTACTCTGCGATTTACTTCTGATTTGTTTATGACATAAATTCCATGTGCGAAAAATAGAATTAATTTATGTGAGCTGTGTTGTATAAATAATTCATTTGTGATTCATGATTGTTAATGCCGCCTCTGTTAATAAAATCTATGCGCCTTAAGGAATAAATTCGCGAAAACGTTATGTATACGAGTAGATGTAGATAAGTATACGTATTCATATTTGTGTTGGTATATGCTTTATATGTATATATGCATTAAATATATCAACGCTTGTTCTATCTTATTTTTTTGGAGTTTTCATACCCGTGGAGTTTTTAACCCATTGCAGAAAAACTGAATAAAATCCAAGGCAAGCTAATCTACTATTTAAAATGAAATGATCAAAAGCTTTTGAAAAATTTGTGTATATAAGTTAAGCAGAAATAACTGCTGGCGACCTACATAAACGGACGTGTTCTTTGATGTTTTCCAACTAGCGAACATCATACACATACGACTGACTCCACAGCACCTCTTGCAGTTGATGCTTTCCATTTCAATTCAACCGGGCTATTCGGGTCATGTTCTTCGATTTCCATGTAACTCAAATATGTTGCTCTCTGGTCAAAATAATGAGACACGTATTTTTTTTCAAGAGTTATCGGCAATTTTGTTTTTCGGCTCAAAATCGATTTTTTTTTAATTATATAAGAAGTTTTTTTTTTTAAATTCCCATAACTTAGTCAAAAATGAACCGATTTTAATAATTCTGGGTTCAAAATGATCGTCATTACTTACACGAGCGACTAAATGTAGAAACAATTGCAAAAAAGTAGTTGAACATTTTTTATTTATTTTATTTTATTTTATTTATTCATACAATAGAATCGGTTAGTGAGGGTTCTGTCGCAAATACCACTACGTCTGTTAAAGTTAGCATTATTAGTATATAATATTTTTGTAAATCCTTATTCTTAATAAATAATTATTTTATAATTTATACACTCAACCTGTTATCCTGATGTAAAACAAGCAGTGCAGTATTTGCTAAAAACATTTACTTAAGTTAAAAACTGTTAAAAGATTAGAAACAGATTCATGCTGATTTAGGGAGATTAAAGTTTTAGTGAGGGACTTTATTTTTTCTTCAACAATATGTTCAAAGACTTTAGAAATTGTTCAAAGCTTAGCAGAAGGACTATAGCTACATACATTATTTTTATTGTCACTCTTAAACGGCGGCTAATATAGGTAACTTTCCAATTATCAACGAAAATGCCTGAGGTAAGTTATTTATTAAAAGTAAAAATATTAGTAATAAAATTAAAAATAAAAATAATGTTAGAACCGAAGATGGAATATTTTTAATTACAAAAGCAAAAAACCCATCTACATCCGTTTTTAAAGACGGTTTAAGCTTAGCGATCCCTACGAGATATCGTAGGATGATAAAGTCAGAGAGCCAAAATTGAAGAGGGAGCTTATTGAAGAATCGAATATGCGTTGAAAAATGCCAGTAATTTAACTGAAAAATGGGGGGAAAAATTAGGAAAATTAGTTCGGTTACTTACAAATTTTTCCTCGAGTAAGACTGCTGATGGTATACAAAAGCTAGACTTTTTGGACTATCTTTAATATCCACCGCAAGTATGGAGATCGTGTAAAGCAATTTATCCAAGCAGTTCAACTCCACGAGACATTTCTGATACATTGAATTTGAATTCAAAAGTTTGCGAATTATTGATTTTCGCATCATAAAGCCGTCTAATTCGCCAGACAGCAAGATTAAAACTATTCTATATTCAAGGGAAAATCTCAAGCGCTACGCAAATTTTGACGGCGTAAAAGTTTTCTATTTAAATGTTCCTCAATATTCTGCAAGTTCAAATTGGTACCGTCACAATGATTACACACGCCATTTTGCACATATCCTGCAGACTATTTACCTCAATATACAGGTAATACATGCATAAATACGTACATACATATATAGATACATACATACATATATAGATACATACATACATACATACATACATACATATAAATATGTAGTACCTACTGGATGCTAGCTAGTTAATTTTATCAAAACTTTCACCGGAATAGTGCAAACTTTGGCACATAAAACTTACAGTGGAATTTAAAAGTTTAGAATTGATACAATCAGCATTCAGCAAAGCAGTTCGTGCATACGAGTATAAAAGATTTAGTCAAAAATATGTGTAGTTCGTAGGTGTGGTAAGACTTGAAGAAATCTACATATACTGCACATACAGACATTGAAATAGGTGCACATGCTTTAGCGGTATATTTTCTTGGATTATTTTTTTACATTAAGACTTTTTTGTTGAATCAATAATAATAATAAATTAATAATATGAAATGGCAAACTCAGAGGAAACTGTTGCTCAACTACTGGAGATAATATCAGCTCTATGTAGTTAATGTTGGAGTCGAATCTAGAGTCGATGCCAGACAGAATGAAGTAATTTAAGCTACGTTAAATGATAGAATAGTACGCAGTAAGTCAGTGAAATTGTGGAACTAAGGTCATCGGAGTTTTATACGAGTATTTTTGTCTTATTACAAGTCCCAAATTGTGATTTGGCCCATTGATTTTCTATAAAATAGTATTCCACAGATTGCATAGAAAATAAAAAATAAAAATAAAGTAAATAATTTTCGCGTACACTTCTGTTAGATGTTTGTCCGAACTGCTCCTCCTATTTATGACATGCATCTTGATGTTGTTCCACAAATGGAGAGGCCTACAGTTTTAAGCCGGCTCCGGACGGCAGATATTTTTTATGAGAAGCTTTTTCATGGCAGAAATACACTCGGAGGTTTGCCATTGCCTGCCGGGGGGCGACCGATATTAGAAACAACTTTTTCTATTAGTTTGCTGTTTCATGCACGGATATTCGAACCTACGCTCTCCCGAATGGTAGTCACGCACCAATCCATTCGGCTACGGCAGCCGCCGCTTTAGCGAATAACAAATTTAAAAACCGATACCAGTAAAGCAAACATTTAGCCAGCTAAAATGATCGCTGACTAAGCGAACGGTACATTAACAACTTTTTATCGTAAAATATTGACGACTTCAAAATGCCCTTGTAGTGAAAAGCTATACAACACCTTAAACATTCTTGTTCTTGAACTGTACAGGATGCTCCAACGGGAGATAAAGGAAACAATGATGAAGACGATGACAGGGTTACTGGGAAAGTCCTCCTAGATATTTAAGGGTATTATAGCTTAAATAATTTCTGATTAATTTAATTAATTTGTTAGAGTAAAATTTCAAGGCCATGCAACGTTTTGGGCATTTTCGTTCCGCGAGAGAGAAAAAAGATATAACGCAGAGGAAAAGGAGAGAAAGAGAGAAGAATATATCTTAGATATACTTCAGGCTATTTTTCCTGAGTATTTCCTTGTGGTTGCTAATTTCTAGTGAGAAATAACACTGCTTACTTTTTGGCGCTTGCTTTTTGGTGCAAACTTGTAGGGAATATATTTTTGATGCCTACTTTTTGGCATAACGCCTTGGTGCCTAAGTTTGGGGCGTTTTTTGGTCCCCATTTTTTTGGCGTTTTTTGGTGTCTGCTTTTTGGTGCTTATTTCCGTTTCCTGGCTAGTGCTTGTGCGTACTATAAAGCGCTATTCAATCCACCGTTGGTCTGCGGTCCTGTAATCGCTGCGTTTGTGTGGGTGATAAACGCTCGGAGTAGTGCGCGTTGTTGCCACGGTTTGTGTCCGGCGTTTACCTACATCGGTCAATCCTTCTCCGTTTTTTTGTAAATTTTGTCTATTTGTGTTCTCTGTGAATTTATTTAGATATATATTCTTTCCCTCTCTCTCTCATTCTCTCTCGGGTCTCTCCCTCTTTCTTTGTCTGCCTTGAAAGTTTCACTTCTGTTATATGTACTACGCCACACGCAATTTTTGATGTTTTCATCAGTGTTTGATATCGACGGTGAACGTAGCTACAGTTCGTCATCGTAAGCGGCTGGTTTCTTTAGAGTATCATTACCGAAACGCCGAAACAGTTACCCACCATTTCTAAGGTTTTCACACCATTGAATCCATTTTGAACGCAAAGTGTAATACAAAATCGTTTTATTCATCCATTTTAAAAAATCGAAAACACCTGCAAAGGTAGATTTATTCCTGACGGCGTAACTTTTACAAATGTCAAGTAATGGCGATCAAATTTGAATAGGAATGTTAATCACAGATGTGGTAGCCTAACAAAAAGAAACATAACCCGACTTAGAGCGTCACCTGGCGGTTGTTTCGAAACTTTTTGATGAAGTTGGTTTACGATTTTAAAATAAATCTTTTAAATCGGCTACAGAGAAAATGCTCTGCAGTGTCGTCATTATCAGGACCGGATGACCACAGACGTTGTGCTTTGTGATAACACCCACCAGTACTCTCAGGTTCTCTCTGCTGAGTTTTAGGAGAAAGGTCGCTGTTTTCCTGTTTGTTTCTTTCACAAAGCACTTGGTTACTCTGCACGAGTTTAACCCAGACCAACGTCCTCTATGGGTAGGACTCATGAAGTCGTCAAACCATAGTTGAATCGATGCAGCATTGACAACTATAAATGGTTCAGGGCTTAGTGGCATACTTGCAGAGCCCTCGCCAATTTATCAGCTAACTCGTTCCCTGTAATACTGCAGTGTCCATATACTCAAATAATAAAAACTTTGTTGTGTATTGCAACACTGCTCAGTTTTGTCTTATATTCATCGGCTAACGTCGAACAGCAGCGTGGTTTAATAAGGGCTTTCAGTGCAGCTTGACTGTCACTAGAAATTCTGCTGTCCCGCCACTTTTTCTCAATTAGCAAGTACGCCACATTCAAGATGGCATGGACTCCCGTAAAGAATACCGTGGCCATCTGTCCTGTGGCATAAGAGTACTTAGTGTCTTCGTCTAAGTACCATCCAGATCCGCTACCAGCACTGGTTTTGGATCCGTCGGTGTAGAAAGTGTGTTTTGGCTATTACTTAAATATAAAAATGTTGCTCTTATTTCAATGAACGCCAATGTATTATAAATTCATATATATGTATGTCTGCACTTATAAGTTTACAGACAAACCTTGTTCTTGCACTTATATGTGTGTGTGTGTATAAGTAGCAGCACCTTAACATTTAAGAGTTTTTTGCGTGCGTTGCGATTCGTCTTCGAACTTTTTCGATTTCAAGGCGAAATGAATAAAAATTGATTGCAGCCCAAGCGAATTTCCCCCTCTATGTGTGTACGTATGTATGCGTGTATGTACACGCCTGCACTTGTAACATGCACATGAATGTGGGGTTTTTTTCATTAAAATGTTTATGCCCTTACATGCCACGCCTTTGCTCTAATGGCGTGTTGCATTATTCAGCAGGCCATTCATTGTAATAAGTACATGTTAATTTGCTGTTGTTGTTGTTGGGGACTGCTGTTGGTTTGCATAGAACATGAATTGAAGTTATAGTTTTAATTACTTTGTTAATTGCCTAATTCGATGTATGCGATAATGCGAATAATTAGCCAACTTAAGCAGCCATATTAATGTGGCACTTAATTAACGCTCATTGACCCACTCTTCTTTATGTGTGTGTGTGTGTGTGTAAGTAATCGTACATAAGTTAATATTCATAGCATTAACTAGGATTTACTTATACGTAGTCCATGTTAATTAATAATAAAATGAAGTTATTAGTTATGTTTGCGTGATTAGTATTTATGTTTAGTTTAATTTGAATTGTATGGCCTAATTTCCAGTTTTTGTGGTCTTATTGCATCTACAAGTGTTTTTTATGTTTCACTGGAACAAATACTCGCATATGACTTTATTAGCAATGAATCGATTATTTAGTTTTTCAAAGAAATCACTCAAAAACTGCAATGATGCATTTGACATTTTCCGGTTTTTATAAAATAATTTTGATATCTTTTAATACAAACCCAATCTGATTGCTGCTTGGTTGATTTTTATGCTCATGCGAATAATTTTTGATATTTATTAAATGATTTTTTTCATTTATTTATTAAACTTTTTCTTGATACGTTAGGTATAAAAAATTAGCAGAAAATTTCTTTCCGAAAATGGGTTTTTATTCTTCCAACATAAATCGAAAACTTTCATATTTTGCAAAAACAAAAGAAAAGTGCGTGTAGCGTAGGAAAAATAACAGAAGTGAAACTTTCAAGGCACACAAAGAAAGAGGGAGAGACCCGAGAGAGAATGAGAGAGAGAGAGAATGCGAGAGAAAGAGAGAGAGAGAGAGAGCGAGAGAAAGAATATATATCTAAATAAACCCACAACATTTGCAGAAAATACTAATAGACAAAATTTACAAAAAACGGAGAAGGGTCGACCGGTGTAGGTAAACGCCGGACACAAACCGTGGCAACAACGCGCACTACTCCGAGCGTTTATCACCCACACAAACGCAGCGATTCCAGGACCGCAACAACGGCACAAATTACCGCAAATCAATACCAATAAATCCGACGCCGGAATGGACAGCACTTTATAGTACGCACAAGCAGTAGCCAAGAAAATAAGCGCCAAAAAGTAGGCACCAAAAAAAAACGTCAAAAAAATTGGGACCAAAAGCGCCCGAGGCACCAATGAAATATAACGCCAACAAGTAGACACGAAAAATATATTTCCTACAAGTTTGCACCAACAAACAAGCGCCAAAGAGTAGGCAGTGTTATTTCTCACTAGAAATTAGCAACCAAAAGGAAAAACTCAAGAAAAATAGCCTAAAATGTATCTAAGATATATACATATATATAAAATGTGTACAAGGTATACAAGGTATAGCTCTCTCTCTCTCTCCTTTTCTTCTACGTTAAATCTTTTCTCTCTCTCGCGGAACGAAAATGCCCAAAACGTTGCATGGCCTTGAAATTTTACTCACCATTCTCGCTCGTCCGTCGACGCCTAAGAAGTTTCACTTCAAAAAAACAGAAAATAAATAAAAAAGTTTGAGAAAACGTGACTATTTGTTGATCACGAAGGATGACTGAGTTGCGGTTGGGTTAACCGCTTTATGCTTCTGATGAAGTTCATCAGGCTACTAATATCAAGGCCTGCTATACTAGCAACAGTAGCAAAGAAATAAGAGCCACGATGACTAAATCTTAGCCCAGCGAGACAAGGATAGCTAAGGAGAAGGTTTTGAGATAATTCCACCTCATCTTCCATACAGTTCGAGGACTCAAAGTAATGCCGAGTCTTACAGCATGTTCTCATACTCCCTGAGATTTTGTCAACTTCAGAAGATCCCTCGGACGCCTACGATCCACATGAGGCCATAAAGATTTCGCGAATTTACAAGTTTGTGTGCTCGCTGAGTTGACGCGAAGCCCACCCTTCCAGCGGCAGGTCTCGGTTTATCAAACAGAAGAAGATTACAAAACTCTTCTTTCGCGGGGAAACTACCGCATATGTCCCTTGTTCGGCCAATTCATCCGCCTCGCAGTGTCCCGCAAAGTTACTATGGCTAGACACCCAGATGAGCCCTATATCAAAGAATTCAGATGCGATTGAAAGTGAATTCAAGCATTCCTGGACCAAGTTCGAGTACATTGGCATGGAGCTCAGTGCAAAGAATACCTTCCAACTCTGAGCCATTCGTAAACAGGTTTTAGACTCGGCTTGGTACGCACTCTAGTGGTCCGGTAACCTGGACTTTAGCTTGATGAGGATCTCCTCACAAAATACTCCTCCGCCAACCCTTCCTTCCAACTTCAAGTCATTCGTGAACAGATTCATCAAGCACTGTTTCCATATGCTGCACCCCTCCCACTGCTGCCTTGGTAGAATGCGAGTAGAGAATGTTCCGCTAGGACTATGCGAGGGTGTAAACCATGATTTTCATCATTCAAACTGCACAGATGTGTTTTTTCACCACTCGAAACTCTCTATTTTCCACTCTTCTAAAAACGAGTAAGCAAAAGTTTGCCAAAAAAGGCCAGGTAAACCAACTCAAATAACATCAAAAGCTGATATTCATCAAAAGAAGATTTTGCTATCAGTTTGGTGGGATTACAAAGGAATTGTCTAGTTTGTACTCTTACCACGCAAGCGAATGATCAATTCTTTCAAATTAAACAGTTGCAGAAAAGCGGTCCGAATTGACGAATCGAAAAAGTATTGTATTCCATCATGACAATGCAATTCCATACACTTCTTTGGCCACTTGGCAAAAATTATTGGAGCGTGGTTGGAATGTTTTGCCACATCCGCCATATAGTCCTGACTTTGCACCATCTGATTACTTTTGGTACTACTCTTTACAAAACTCCTTCAATGGTAAAAAATTCAATAATGATGATGATGTCAAAGCGTACTTGATTCAGTTTCTTACTAATAAAAACCAGAAGTTTTATGAACGTGGAATTATGATGCTGCCTGAAAGATGGGAAAAAGTCATTGATCAAAATAGGCAATACATTACAGAATAAAGTTATTTAGTCCCATGAAAAAATTGTCTTTGAAAAAAATCCGCAATTACTTAGTTACCAACCCAATATTTTACTTTTATTTAAAAAAGCTTTTCTTTAGTTAAAATTGGGAAATTTAAAAAAGTTCTTTAGTTACCATTTTTGAAAAAATTTGTTTGTACAAATGTACAGATGTGTAAGTATGCATGGGGTGTTTTTTTAGCTGCATGAGAACTATCGATATTGATAAATATGGTTTGACAGCTGAGAATGGCAAACTGTGTTGGAGATATTCATATAAATATAAATGCTATGAAATCATCTACCAAAATGAATATTTTTTTTTGTATTATACTGTAAGTTCTCAAGCTCTTAAAAAATACCCGTTGTATTACTTACATATTTATATACACACAAATATTTCTACATCAGTCCAATCAATACCAGATAAAATCTATAGATGTTTCATCAATTCAGTACCTTGATATCGAAGAGTCCACCTTCAACAGTTCGAAACCCTCTACGTGTAAATAAATATTCTGTGCAAAAAATTCAAAAAAGCAATTAAAAACTGAAGCTACCCATTCATATCATTTATCTTTACAACTTACTTACTTATCCACTTACATACATACCTAAATGTGCACATAAAAAGTAAAAAAGCATATTTTCACTAATTCCATTTTAACCTTCTTCTAGATTTTAACCGATCTGGTTCAAGGCGAATTCATGCAACTTGGCTCAAAGGAAACCGAAAATGAGCGGTTTGCGCACTACCTGACCAAGACATACAGGAAGACGGCCTCACTCATAGCGAACGCGCTGAAAGCGGTAAGTAGGGGTCGCCGCCAAGAGCGCAGCACCAACAGTTTTAACATTGCGTTTGCAAAATAAATGTGCGCGCATGCGCATATCCTATACGTACATACGTAACATACGTGTATATACGTATATATATAAATGCATTTAAGCAAACTTAAGTATACACTGCAATATCGTAAATTGACTGATTGGTGGAATGAGTGGACGAGTGGTTGAGGTGCAGTGGCACAAGTAACGAAAATGCCTAAGATTCGGTGATGCGTGCGCCGGAGCTTTGCAAAAGCCAAGTAGCAATTTTAAGAAGCGACCAAATCGAATGTCGTTAATATGTTTGGTTTACAATGGCTTCGTTGTTTATTGTTAAGCTTTGCTATTGCGCCATTTTCAGTTTATTGTTTATCGCAATTATTTCTATTTCTGATTTCAAAATATTCTTAAATAATTGAATGTCTTTGTTTGGTTTACAATGGTTCAATTAATTGTTTTAGTTTATATACTTGTGCGTGCATATGTATGTGTTTTTAATATTAAATTTGAAGCGATGGTGCTTAGTTTATGTTTTTATGGCCAAGATTTATTTGCGAAATATATTATTTATTTAAAGACTGAAAACAAATTTATATATTTTTTTAATACACAATTTTTTTGTTTGTGCTTAGTAAAATTGCTTATAAAACATTTTAGTTAAGAGAAAAATGGAACAGATAAATTTATTTTTAATCAAATTAATAAAAAAATTTAAAAACATTTTAGAAAAAAAACTAATACAAAAAAAAATTAAATTTCAATTAAACATTGACATTAATTTAGAAAAATTAGAAACCAAAAAAATTAAAATTTTCACTATTTTGTTATTTAATTTTCTTTTATTACTTATGTTTTTATTTTATTTTATGAAATATTTTTAAAAACACATTTTGATTTGAAATTAAAAAAAAGTTGTTTTTAGTAAATTTTTGCTTAAAGAAACTAGTAAAATAATGCAAATAAAAAATATGAAGTAAACATTGACATTACTTTACAAAAATCAGAAAATTTAAAAAAATGTTTACTATTTCATTTATAGTATTCTTATTTTTCTTTTCGAATAAAAAATAAATAATTTTTTAATTAATTTATTTTTTGTTTGTTTGCAAAAAAATTGCTTATACATGTTTTTATTTAATTGAAAAAAATATATATATATATATATATATATTAGGGTGGTCCAAAAATGCATGGGAAAAAATTTATATTAAAATTTTTATGCTGCCGCCCCCCATAATGGTAAAGAATGAAAAATAAAAAGACCCGTATTTTTTTTTTTTTTAATCAGACCATATTTAATGGTGCCGCCGGGGCTTTGAAATATCCCATGTATTTTGCATGGGAAAAAAATACTTTTTCGTAGATTTCATGTAAAAACCTGGAAAATGAATATATTTTAACCGGATAACTCAGTTTCTCTTCATAATTGGTCAGGGAATAACAACCAATTATGAAATAATTAATTTTTTTGTATTAACTATTTTTTATAGAAGCCCAAAAAGCCCCCATAAAACGAAAATCTAAGAAAAAATCGAAAAACAATATTTTATATTACTTTTATGAAAATAGTTAATACAAAAAAAAATTAATTATTTCATAATTGGTTGTTATTCCCTGACCAATTATGAAGAGAAACTGAGTTATCCGGTTAAAATATATTCATTTTCCAGGTTTTTACATGAAATCTACGAAAAAGTATTTTTTTCCCATGCAAAATACATGGGATATTTCAAAGCCCCGGCGGCACCATTAAATATGGTCTGATTAAAAAAAAAAAAAATACGGGTCTTTTTATTTTTCATTCTTTACTATTTTGGGGGGCGGCAGCATACAAATTTTTTTTGGACCACCCTAATATATATATTGAATTTATTAATGAGTTGAGTTTTATGTTTGTTTTTAAAAAATTACCCATAAATTTAAATTTAACATTGACATTAATTTAGAAAAATTAGAAACCAAAAAAATTAGAATATTTACTATTTTGTTATTTAATTTGCTTTTATTACTTATTTTTTATTTTATTTTATGTTTATTTATTTATCTTTTTTTCACATTTTATTTAATTTGGAAATAGGAAAAAAATTTGTTTAAATTTAGAAAAATGAAACAAACTTTAAGTAAAGTTTAGATTATAAAACAATTAAAAAAAATATTTTGAAATATTATATTGACAGTTTAAAGATTTAAACGAATTAAAAAATTTACGAAACTAAAAACTTTAAACTTTTACTATTTTATATATAATTTTGTTATTTTAAAAATAAAATTTAAATTTAAATTTTATTTAATGAAATTTTATGTTTTGTTTGTTTTAAAAAAAATTCCTAAAAAATATTTTATTTCATTTAAAAATGGGAAAAATATCTAATTTTAAACAAAAAAAAAAAGTAAAATAAGAATAAAAAGTTTTAAATTGAAAAACTTAAAAAAAAATTGATTAAACATTGACATTAGTTTAGACAAGTTAAGAAATAAAAACAAAATAATTTTTTTACTGTTTCAGTTTTTATTAGGAGAAAACTATTTTTTTTAATTATCTTTTTGATAATTAAGATACTTTTTATTAGAATTACCTTTTTTTATTAATTTTTTTTAATTAAAAAAAAAATTGGTTTTTTGCTTTTTTGCTTTTTTTAAATTTCGTTTTCGATCTTTTATTAAATAAAAGCTTTTACGTACTATTAAAAAGATATTTTAATTTTTTTAAATTATGTTTTTTCATTATTATTGTATTATTTTTATATTAAATTAATGAAAAAAAAATAAGTAACGAAAATTTAATTCAATTTTTTTGACACCTATGCACTGATTATTATATGATGTTTTAATTTAACTTGATGTCAAACAATTTTATAATTTCTTTTTAATTTTATAGTTTTCTCAAACTGTTTTTTAAATTAATTTAATGTTTTTTTTACTTTTATTCAGTTTAATGTTGAAAAATTCCCTTAACTTTAATTTGTATCTTATTCTTATTTTTTTCTTACGAAAAAGTTTTTAACAATTTTTTTTTGTACTAAATACAAAGATATGAAAAAATTGTAATAACAATCTTATCCAATTTCAAGCATTTTTTAATTATTGTACATAGTTTATTATTAATTTTTTTAACTTAAATTTTTGTTTTATTAATACTTTCAATAAAATTGCTTTAATAAATTTTATTTAATGAAATTTAATAAAAATGAGTTTTGTTGTTGCTATGTTATTTAATGATAAACATTTTTTTCATATAATTCGATTTTTAATTTCTAATTTTTTGTGGTCATTTTCTTTTTTCTACTTTTGCGTTTTTTAAAAGAATTTCTTTTTTTTTACCCGCAGACGGCCGTAATTGCTGAAGCTGATGAAAACATCACCGAATTGGCATTCCAATATGGCCGCAATGTAGGCTTGGCGTTTCAGCTGGTCGACGATATGCTGGACTTTGTCTCCTCCGCGGATACAATGGGCAAGCCAACGGCCGCCGATCTAAAATTGGGTCTCGCCACGGCGCCGGTGCTCTTCGCATGCGAAAAGGTAAGGCCAACATTTCCCATCAAACATACAGACGCTATGTATGTAACTGTAAGTGTGTGCGTAAGTTGCAATAATTACTTTGCAGCAGTAATTACGTAATAAAAAACCATATTTGCCAAGCAGATGCCTTAGCAATTCATCACTTCCACTGATTTTTCCATTTGATTAGTTTGATTTGCCTAGAAAGGTGAATAGAAACATGCTTTAATGCATTTCAGAAGTTGTATTAAACTATAAATGACACTTCCTTATTTACCCTCAATATATATGCACATACGTATGTATGTATGTATATGGTATTTTATCTATAAACAATTTGCTTGTTCTCTGATAAAGTCAACACTGATTCATTCGTCTCGTTAGACATTCAGGCTGGTTGTCTCCTTATTCATTTGTAATAATTTTAGCTTCATAAGCGTTAAGATATATGGCGGATTAATGTTTCTTCTAGTCAAATAAATCTTCACATAAACATTTATTTATGCACTTTTGTATGCATTCATGCTCGCCTTAATGCGCTTCCTTATGTTCTCCATGCTGTCTGAAGCATATTGATTGTTTCATTTTAAGCTTTATTACCCTTTAGTGCGTTTATTTCACATGACCGAACTGTAGCTGCTGTTCGCTGAGATTTACGACATTCCTCTTGAAGCAACATAAATAAATTGTTTAATGTTGACCTTCGTTGAGTGCTGAGCGAATATTTGTGCGCATATCAATGCGTTTGGCTGTGCATCTGGAAGAGATTTTTTGAGTGAAATGCCACTAATTTTATAGAACATTTGCCTCTAAGGTTACGGTTCTGGGTGTGCCTGTAAGTACCTTTTATCTTTGTAATGCGGCTCTCACTGTTAACATAACATTTTCTGGTATGCCAATGAAATTGAGTTATGAACGAAATTCGCTTAGGGGCTTTGATGTAAAAACGCATGCAGACTAGTTGCACCTAAATTTTGAGATAATTCCAAATTAAGTCGCTAATCCCGATTAACGCTACCGTCTGCCTATGCTTTTATGTTTTATCTAGGAAACGTTTATTGCAAATATTAATTCGATTCGCTATTGCTCACATTTCCTACCGGGCATTCACATTTATTAAAGGCAATCCAAGTTGAAATAGATAATAACCGATTAAAATAGCAATGACTCAAAACCAAATCAAATATAAACGAAGCGATGTTATGCAAATCCGAAACCAATGTTAATTGCCAGCGCATAGGACAAGTGCATCATACGGCTAGTCTTCGTCACATTTGTATGTGAGTACTCGTAGTGAGTATGGAATTTTGCAGTAATTCACTGTCAATCGTCACATATCGTCTCTCTCCTCAATTCTGACATCTCCATGCCCGCCTCCCCTCTAGCCACCTGTGTCACTCTGCACTACTCGCTACGCAGCGCAATAAAATTGAATAGTTTTTCGAAAATTGATATGCGAAGCAATTTGTGTGGACGTGAGGCGCACATCAACTTGCAGCAAGTGCTTCAGCGCCAGCGGGCGAGTGGGTGTGGGTGTAACTAGCGCACGGTGATTTGTTAGTAGCAGGAGTAGTGACAAACAACAACTAATGTTGTGCGTCAATCGAAATGTGCCTGCAAACAAATAACAAATAAAAAAAAAATTGTATTGCTTTATGTCAATCGTGGATACCTGCGAGTGTGTGTGTGTGTGCACAAGCGGTTGACAGTCATAAGTTGACAGCTGTGACAGGTGCGCCGCGACAGCTACAACGTAGTGCAGGCGCATAATTTGCAATGATCCGGTAACGATTTGCAGGGTATCATTCAAACGCGTCAAAAGTGGCGTAGTGCAGTTCAGTGGTTGATTGCTAGACGCTTGGGGATTATGCGATTATGTCGACAAATTGCGCATCACTTTAGCGCAGTTATTTGAGACTCCCGTTTTTGTGTTGCTGCATTGCAATACCGATTTCTGGCACCATTCGAATGCGCTACGGCCCGCTTTTAGGCGCTTTAGATCACTAACCACTGTTGCGGAGTGTGTGGAGTTTTGAAAGCTCTTTTGGCTGTGCTTACACTTTTGTGAATTTCCGATTACTATTTGCATTTTCAATGTCATTCTTCTTTTTACATGGATTTCAATGGATTACTGCTTGGCGTAATTGGCAGTCAAGTTAAAGGAAAAGTTCATTAACAATTTCGTTTCATTGATTGATTCGATTTACTGATGGAATGTACAACCAATTTACTTACTTTTTCCAACTACGTTGCCTGCCTTCCCATGCGGAAGGAGTTTTATGCTCAAAGATAAATTTCGGAGATTGTTTTTTTTGTCGTTTATTTTAAGGGGTTATATACACTTGTAAGGGTGAAATATCACGTTTTTTGAGAATTTTTTACAAAGAACGATTTTATTAAACAAATACAATTTTTAATTATTCAAATAATGTCTACTTTAAAGTTAATTATAGCACGTAAAGTTAATAAAAATATTGAAGTGCACGGCTCCTGCAGGTGATCTCCGAAGCGTCCTCCAAAAAAAAAGCGTTCGGCGGTGGACAAATTATCCCCGGTTTGGATTATCTGAAATCGAAAAACTAATTTGATTCTTTTTGTAGATAGATAAAGCTATGTAGGTATTAATCGAAGGAATAGTCAAAATTTTAATTTTTGACAAAATGGCGGCTATATGAAAAAGAATCGAATTTTCTACAAAAATTTTCGCAAAAAATTGAAAAAATCATCAGAATTCTTATTTCTTCGAGTAATACCTTGAGAATATATCTGAGAAGGTTGCGTTAAAATTTCAAGATGATGTCCACCGACTTCGAAAACACGGTTTTGAGAAAAACGCGTTTAAAGTTTGAAAATCACTTTACATAGGGTAAAAATTCTCTGGAACGCCTGATCAAATTTCGAAAATATTCACCGGAACGATATTAAAATTTCTGTGTGCATTCTTAAATATATGTACATTAAGAAAATAAAATAAGAAGAAAATCGATTTTTGGAGACTTTTTGAATTGGAGACTTTTAGATATGCAAATTCAACCTTTCTAACTCTCTAACGCCCCTGTAAGGGTCGAATTCAAAATGGAATAATTTTTTTTTATATTAATCGTAAAAATATTTTTAAAAAAGGACCTTAAAGCTAAAGAGTAGTACTTTGCGATGCCGTTGTGGACAATTAAAAAAAAACTAAAAAAATGGCCAAAATCTGCATGTTTTGACTATTTAACCTCAAATTGCCAAAAATCCTGACGTCCCGGGTCATTTTCAAGGTCATATTCGTTTTCAGCATAAAAAAACCTTCAGGAAACACCCATAGCGGTTTTAGAAACTGTAAAAAAGCGAGATTTCGCAGGCCTGTGTAATAGTTGCTGGCTCATCGCCTATAAAGAGCGGTGTTAACTTGACTTAACAGATAATGTTAGGGCTTAACAGATAATGTTATGTTAACAGTCATAGCCGTTTTGATAATGTAAACATGTTTTATAACATAGTTTCTGGCGCAGGCAAAACTGTAACCACAAACAATGGATGAGTGTTTAATGAAGTTTCGTGCGGAAGAATTTTTGTGCCGAAAGGAAACTTTTTCATTTGTTTTTATAATAAATGTTTCATAAATATTCTATAATACAACTAATTTTTATACTTCCGGGGCTACTATCTGTAATACTAGTAATAGTATAGCACTAGCTTCCGAGGCCTATTATTTGAAATAAGCAAAGAAAATATTCCCACTATATGGAAATACCAATTACTAAAAAAGCAAGCTAGAAACAAGAAATATATAAATTATGCTCTTCAAATGAAAATGCAGACAGCTCGTATAGACGTCTGTTGCCAACAAACCTCAAATGTAAACAGAAAATTGATTAGTTTAGTAAACGTTTCGGTGAGCAATTCGTCTCTTGTCTTGGACCAGTGAATTGGGAACCAAGGTCGTGTGATATCACACCTTTGGAATTTTATTTGTGAAGATATGTTAAGTCTAAATTCTTTGTGGATAAAACGGCTTCGATTGAGGGATTGGAAACCAACATTACAAAAGTTATTCACGAGATACCGACTGGAGTCCTCCAGCGAGTCATTCAAAATCGGTGTTTATGGATGGCTAAATGACTGGGCAATCGCGGCCAATAGTTGAAAGGTATTACCTTTAAAATAAATGCCATTACTATACAGATGTGAAGTATGGGCGGGCACACATAAAGCTGAATGTCGCCGCAAGATTCTTGCCGAAGCCCAAAGAACTGCTGCCCTCCTTCAGCGTACCGCATGGTATCAGAAGCGGCAGTATTCATCATCAGCGACACGATACTTACAGATCCTCTAGCGAAAGAACGAAGAGAGATCCTTAGAATGGGCACGATAAACGTCAAAGTGGATCATTCATGGACCCGTACTAAAAGCGCAAAACAACAAATTAGAGCACACATGCTGCAAATATGGCAAGATCGCTGGTAGGCAGAGACGAAAGGCAGCTAGACGGCGAGACTTTTACCAAACATAGATAAATGGTATGACAGACTGGTACGGAGAGGTGAACTTCTATATTACTCAGATGCTATCTGGACATGGGTTGTTTCGAAACTACCTAAACAAAACAGGGGAAACGGAAACCACTGAATGCATCTACGGAGATACACCTATGAACGATGCAGATCAGTCATTCTTCTAATGTGAGATACGGAAATTAGATCACAAAGGCATTTTAAACCCTACTTCGGCACCACAAAAAAAAAATGTTCTACACAAAACTAATAAAGATGGCCCAATCAATTTAAATTTTCATTGTTTTATTTCAATTTAAATCGTTTATCGTTTCATTTTTGCAACAATTTTATGTACATATAATCCGTTCGTATCTGCTAGCAAATATTAATATAAAAAATATAAAAAAGTGCGTTTAGAAGTGAAACTTTCAAGGCAGACAAAGAAAGAGAAAGAGACCCGAGAGAGAATGAAAGAGAGAGAGAAAGAATATATATCTAAATAAATTCACAACATTTGCAGGGAATACAAATAGACAAAATCTACAAAAAACGGAGAAGGGCCGACCGATGTAGGTAAACGCCGGACATAAACCGTGGCAACAACGCGCAGTGCCCCGAGCGTTTGTCACCCGCACAAACGCAGCGATTCCAGGACCATAGCAATGCCACAAATTACCGCAAGGCAATACCAATAAATCCGACGCCGGAACCGATAGCACTTCATAGTACGTACAAGCACTAGCCAGGAAACAGAAATAAGCGCCAAAAAGTAGGCATCAAAAAAAAACTCCAAAAAAATTTGGACCAAAAAACGCCTTAAACAGTAGGCACCAAGGAAATATAACGCCAAAAAGTAGGCACCAAAATATATTTCCTACAAGTTTGCACCAACAAACAAGCGCCAAAAAGTAGGCAGTGTTATTTCTCACTAGAAATTAGCAACCACAAGGAAAAACTCATGAAAAATAGCCTAAAGTGTATCTAAGATACATATAAAGCATAGCTCTCTCTCTCCTTTTCCTCTACGTTATATCTTTTTTCTCTCTCGCGGAACGAAAATGCCAAAGCGTTGCATGACTTTGAAATTTTACTCTCCATTCTCGCTCGTCCATCAACGCCTAAGAACATTCACTTCAAAAAAATATTTCCATTTAAGTGGAGCCACCTCAGTGTGCATATATTTCTTAAAAAAATTACATAGTCGACTAACCCTAATGTGCATATATAATTCAATGTTCGAAGCAGTTATTTAAATCTCTCTCTTTTTCTTGCTCTTACAGTATCCCGAACTCAATCCGATGATAATGCGCAGATTTACCGAACCCGGTGATGTCGAACGTGCCTTCGAACTAGTCCACAAATCGCACGGACTCGAACAGACGCGCTTCTTGGCCAAAAAGCACTGCATCGAAGCGATACGATTGACGCAGGAGCTGACAGAGTCGCCATACCAAAAGTGTCTGCAAGTGGTGGCGGATTTAGTCATTAACCGTATGAAATAATAGTTTAAGTCTGGGTGCAGGGGGCAGCTGGTGCAACAAAAAATGTGCAACATAAAGAAAATAATAATAAAAATTAAATAACGCAACTACACACCGTGGGTGGCTTTGCCAAACAAACAAACAAACACATTTGAAAAGATTCATAAATTCAATACACTTACACATTTTATATATATGTATAATATATATGCACACACACCTACATATATATACATTAATTTGTAATTATAATAAAAATAATTATAAAACGAAAAAAAAGAGTCCAAAATAAATTATAAATAGATTTTATATGCAAAAATATTATGTTAGCAAAAAATAAAAAAGAATATATATAAAAAAATACACACACACAAAGTAAATACGTAACAAGCAGCGCAAAAATTAAACGATTGCAATTTGTTCGACTCTTTGTATGTATGTTTATGCAAGTTACTTGAAATTGTGCAAACAACAAAATCGGACAAATATTTGCACAAATTTGCTAATAAACTGCGAAAAATTAAAAAAAAAAAAATCATGCAATTTTTTGTTTAAAACACAGAAATATTATTTTAATAATGTTATGCTTTAGTGTGTAAGTCTTGTTGACATTGTAAATAATTTATAGTAATTTAAAAGGGAAGAAGAAAAATACAAAATGAAAAAAAATCATGCAGCCAATCAGTTGGACCCCAAACAATGAAGGATGAATATGCACACACATAAGTGTTAGTTGCTCTATATGTATGTGTGTCTGACACTCATTTGCATAATTAACAAACCAACTAACTCAAAAACAACAACAAAAATTATTCACTGATATACCTAAAAGGCCAGCAAACAAACAAACAAACAAAAAACAAGCAAGCAAAATGGGCGCAAGATTGGTTAAAATTTAATTTAGTTTGTAATGTATTGAAAAAATTTAATAATTTAAAGTAAAAAATATAAAGCTGTCCATATGTACATAACCATTGTACAAAGCAGAAGCAGTTGAAGCGGTTAGCCTAAGAATATGTAAAAGAAATTATGACAAATGTGTTCGTGAAAAAACGTGAAAACGTAACTAAAGATATTTGAGAAGCGATTTTTTATATTTGTATGCACCTATGTACTATATACATATATATGTAGAGACGAAAAAGTCAAGACTATAAAAAGCTGAGAATTGTTTTAAGTTAAAATTTGTTTGTATATAATTTGAAAAGTTGTTAAGGGCATTAGTTGCTTGCGCGCGCCAGGAAAGTGGCTCGGAAAATAATGCGTAAAAAGAAAAAAATTGCCAGTAAAAATGTAAAGTATAACTTTTTGCTGAATTAATTTATGTTAAGAGTTATGCTTCTTTTACTTTTGAAAAATTTATCGTGCTACATGCGCATTCAGGCGAGCCAGTCAGAGTGAGTAATGGAGTAATAGATAATTAAAAAAAAACTTTATGCAAGATTCTACTTCTACTAATTGGCTGCTACTCGCCTGGCGGCGGCAGCGCACGCACATATTTTAGTCAAACTTTATTTTTGGTCAATTTCTAAAATTAAAAAAGAAAAATTTACTTCGCTTCTTTTCAATTAAATTGATTAATTATTACTGCTTATAAAGTCAAGTATCAGTTAAAACCGAGAAAAAAAATTTTTGTTTTCAAAAAAAAAAAAAAAAATATTTTTCCAAAACAAAAAAATTGTTTTTTCAAAAAAAAAAACGAAACATTTTTTTAGTTTGTTTTTCAAGCATAATTATTTTGTCAGTTAATATATTTATTTTTTGTTTTTGAAAAATTTTACAACTAAATATAGCATATAAAAATGATTAAAAGACCGCAGCTCTATGAAAAGTTTTTAATTCAATTGTTGAAACTTTACAAAGATATTAAAATGTGAAGCGTATTTTACAAACGTTGACGTATAAAAATGGAAAACTTAATTAATTGTTTATACAAAAAAATGAAATACTGAGAAATGTACGATTTGTTATAAAGAATAATAAAATATATAAAAACCAAAGTAAATTGTTGGTGTTAATGTTGTTGCAGGTTTTTTGTTAATGTGGAGAATAAAAAAATCCTACTTAATGAGTGTCCAACCTTAGCAGTTTCATAGGGTTTGAAGAGTGATGAATGGAATGGAATGGAAGGGAATGAAATTTTGGGTGGCCGTATGCATAAAGCCGAGTCAGTCATACGCACACAAATTCATCGTAACGAAGTGCGTGCTTTCTTTAACATTCGCGTCGTTAGTGTTGTTCTTGGAGATAGATCGCACTTGATTGTCATTGGAAGTTTACTAATTCCCACATCTCTTAGGACTGTAACGGGATGTATAGGTACTGATGCCACCCGAACGACACTTGCAATACGTAGGCCAACACTGGAATCAGGCGGATTAACCTCAAGTAGGCAACAGCCGTAATCCGTAGACGATTAGCACCTTCACAAAGGTTTGCCCAGTAAATGCCTTAGATTAGATTAAATTAGATTAGATAAATTTGTGAGGGACTGGACAAGTCCAAGCACTCAGTCAGGAGACCATTGTAGATACTACACCCGGATAGATATCAGTAGAAAGAATAGAGATAAAAATCATAAAATGTGGGTGGTAAGACGGATAAATTAGTTTGAGATGACTCTTTCACGAATATCTTGTATTCATTTATAAATCTTATGAGATCCGGAAGAGGAAGAGTATGAATTGTATCCATACTCAGTATATCGCAACCCAATATCCTAAGTCTGATTCTGGAAAACGCCGGACAGATACAAAGAAAATGCTCTGAGTGTCGTCATACTCAAGACAGGACAGGCATATCGGGCTGTTTACGACCTCCAAGGCAGCCATGTGCTGACCACAGATGTTGTGCGCTGTGGTTACACCCACCAGTACTCTCAGATCCTTTCTGCTGAGTTTTAGGAGAAACGTCGTAATTTTCCTATTTGGTTCTTTTACAAAGCACTTGGCTGGTCTGCACGAGTTCAACCCAGACCAACCAGACCAATTTATCAGCTAACTCGTTCCCTGTAATACCACAATGTCCAGACACCCAAATAAGACTAACTTTGTTGTGTTTTGCAACACTGTTCAGTTTTGTCTTGCATTCACCGACTAATTTCGAAGAGCCGTGTGGGTTAGCAGTGCCGCTTCAATTTCAGTGTAACTTGACTGTCACTACAAATTCCAATACTGCTACCCCGCCACTTTTCCTTAATTATCCAGTATGCCACGTTCAAGATGGCATATACTCCCGTAAAGAATACCGTGGCCATCTGTCCTGTCACATAGGAGTACTTAGTGTCTTCGTAAAAGTACCATCCAGATCTACCGCTACCTTTACTGGTTTTGGGCCCGTCGGTGTAGAAAGTGTGCTGATATCCCGTTAATAGGTTCTCTGGACTTCCCCATTGATTTCTGTCTGGGATCAAAACATCATACTTCTTACCGAAGCTAACGACAGGCACCCGATTGGCCACTGGCATCAAGAACAGTGTGCACCGCTCCGACAACTGGTGGTATATCTGACAGTGACCAGTGCTTACTTCATTTCCCCAGACTCCGTAACCCGCTTTCTTTGCTTCCTTTCGAATTTGAAGATCTAGATGTTGCAAGTTCAGAATGGCATTAAGAACATCACCAGATGTCGTACTCATGGCACTTGTGGTACCCAAGCACACACTTCTCTGTAGCCTGCTTAAGGGTTTTACTCTGGAATTAACCATTGCAGCTTTCCACCAGACTACAGAGGTGTATGCAATAATGGGTCTAATCAGGGTGATGTGAAACCAGTGAACTATCGCCGGTCTAAGACCCCATGTCTTGACAAAGGTTCTCTTACACTGCCAGAAGACTTTTAGTGTTCGAGAGACTTTCTACTCGACGTGCTGCTTTCAGGTAAGCTTATTATCTAGAATTACTCTTAAATATTTAACTTCAGAAGACAGTTGCAGTGTTACCCCTTTCAATGTGGGTAGGGGTAAAGGCACTAAGGTACTTTTTGTAGGATTCACCGAAAGACCATGCAATTCGCACTAATACTCACTAGAACCACCAAAGAAGGAGAGAGAGTACACCGCATTGTAGGCAACCCTTCTTAACCTCAACCCTGACTCCTTCATCGCTTTCTCTATCCATGGTAAGCAGTCTTTTGGATATCATAGAGTGGATCCATCTGACAATGATTTCTTCCACTCCATGACTTCTGATAGAAGAGCAAATAGGGTCAAAGGTAGCATTGTCGAAAGCTCCTTCAATGTCCACAAACACACCAAGAGTGTACTCCCTTGTTTCCAGACCTTTTTCGATTATGCTAAAGCACTTGTGCAAAGCCGATTCGCAAGATTTCCCACTTTGATAAGCATGTTGTCTGATGTTGAGAGGGTTTCGACTTAGAACCCTCGTCCTAATGTGCTTCGAGACCCTTAAGCATTAACGAGGCTTCTAGGTCTGAAACTTTTTGGTAAAGCGTAGCTGTTCTTGGTTGGCTTTGGAATTTTCACCAAACCACAATTGTGGAGCTGCCTTAATCGGAAGCCCGCACAAAAATCCACTAGGCTAGGAATTTAGCCAAGGTTTTAAGGCTTACTCTTAAACGCTGAGAATAAGGATTGCTTCATGTTGTTTGAGCATATAAGGAAACTTTTAGATACACCAAAAATACGTTGTTGCGGCCGCAGCACGTGGTGCACAGTGATTAATTTACATCTAGGTGTTAAAAAATGTTGTGTTACGTCGTATTCTAAAGGATTAGTATTACTCTCAATTACAATCTGGATGGCAAGATACTGAAAAATTTATAATAATAAGAACGCTTTGGGTCTGATTTTCAATTCGAAATTAAATTTTGTGGATCATGTGGACCAAATTGTGTCCAAAGCACTTCGAGTGATTGGGTTTTATTCGTAGGAATTCCGAATATTTCTCAGATCCAATGAGTGTTTCGGTGGCGCGCAGTCCCCTAAACTATGGTTGTATAATTCGAATCCTTACTACGAAGCGCATTCAACTAAAATAGAAAGAGTGCAAAGAATTTTTACCAAGTTTGTATCATTCAAAGTTCATTGGCCAAATATTTATCTTTATTATATGGGTATGCGTAAACTGTAAGGCTTAGCGAGTTTATCTGGTAGGAGGATTCACTTTTCAGAAATGTTTATATACCATGTCTTTATTGCTTAAACTGGTGAGGCAAGTCGCTGTACATAAATCTTATTATGATAATCTAATGACTATGAGATTGGAATTTACATTAGCGAGCATAACTGACATGATGACTCCTTTAATATTTACTATTAATTTTTTTAAATTCTTTCTTTAACCAATATCATACAAATCAAGCCTTCAAATTTTTTACAAAATTTAGAAAAACTTTTAAAGCTGAATTTTTAGCATACTTTTGGGCATGCAATTTAGATCTCATTGAATTTTCGGATAATAAAGTGCAGCTTTAAGTGGCTACAAAATCGCGTTGCTTTAACGATTTTAATATTTTTTGGTAACAGATCCAGCGTATTTTTTTCCATATAATAACTTAACTTTATAAAAACTTGGGTTAATGCTTATCCATTGTTTTTTGCAAACAATCTTCTACAGGAAATTAATTTTTATATGGAACAAAATGTAAGATGCCGTCGGAAAAAATATTAAAAATCCAGGCGGTGTTTTAGTCGGTTAAAACATCCAATCCATCGGTCGGTTAAAGCATCCATACAAAATTCAATGGGCTATAAAAGTGCATGCATAATATATTCCTAAAAAATTCAGCTTGAAAAGAAATTAGCGGCCCGTTGAGTTTAGAAACCCTAATTTAAGTAAGACCTATCAAAACCTTTGTTCAAATTTTGAACTTGCACAGAGTTATTTGTAAACCAGTGGGAGACACTATAACCAACCGCTATTGCAACTAAAATACAGAATCGCAACAAGGTCCTCAAATCGCATGCCGGCAGCACATAAAGAAATGTTGCTGCCGACTTTCGAGGCAATAGGCCGACCGGTTCTAGACTATGCTGCGCCTGTCTGGTCGCCTGGAACCAGTGATTCGCAGTGGACGAAGTTTCAGACAGGATGTCTCATGATGTCCCCGATACAACACCTACACGACGAGGCCCTGTGAAGGAGCATAACAAACTGCTTATCCTAATAAGAAAAAATTCTGATTCAAAGTTTTGAAAGTTTTACTAAAAATCTTTTTATAGGTCATATACAAAGGTTTTTGTTATAAACTGGACTCTATTCTTATAAAAAATAATTGGGACTAAAGTAAATGAATAAATAGTTAAAACTTGTCAATATGTGGTGCTTTATAACAACTACGGTGGGTGTACCAGGAATATTCAAATGGTGTGATTCAAATCGGTACAATAAAAGGAACATAAAAACAGTAAAAGCGTAAAACAATACATACCTTACCACCTTTTCGTGTTTTTACAGTCACTTTTCGGTTTATGATTTAAATTTTGAGTCAAAAATGGATCCAATAGTGCGAAAATCTTAAAAATGTTGTGAAACTGTTTCGGCAATGATACTCTGTCGAAAGCAGCCGTTTACGAGAGGTATGAACGCTTCACAAGAGGTCGTAGGTAGGTAGGTATAGTGGTTGTCGGTTGACACACCTAGGCCTGCTGTAGGTCCATTGTGATAGGTACCACCAGGGCTGTCCCCACTCCTCACTCCACATTATCCTCATTGAACCAACCTGTGGCTTTAATATATCTAACAAGGCTTGTTATTTTTATATTGGACACGCATAGAAAGTGTTTTATAGTCTCTTCTCCTTCAATGTCGTTACAGCTTCTGCAATAGTCGTTATTGGGCGCTCCCAGTCTACTGCCATGCTTGCCAATCAGACAATGCCCTGTTAGGACCCCGAGAATATTTCTCATGTTTTTCCTGTTTATTTCCAACAGTTGGTTTGTGCGGTACATGTTCCATTCCGGCCACGTCATTCTACTTGTTGCACAGGTCAGGGACTGAGTCCATAGGCTGTTGACAGCTCTGATAGTGTGATTGTCTATAAGTATCTTACAAGTTGCTAAAGGTAAAGGTATATTCGCTGTGTCTGGTTGGATCGGTAATGCGGTACCCAATCTCGCTAGTTCATCTGCTTTGCAGTTGCCTTCTATGCCGCTGTGACTCGGCACCCAAAGCAGGTTTGTTACGAGGTACTGTAAAGTTTTCAGGGCCGATTGGATATCTGAATTATTGAATTACTTGATAGCGAATTTCAGCTTGAAATATAATGCACTACAGTGATCCGGTAACCGGAATGAGATGTTGGCATTCATTTCTTCAGAATGAAGGCCTCCTCCGCCTACTTGTTCATTTAGCTTGGAATCATCAGTATAAAGGTGATTCCTCTTCTATTGTCCACTACCCCATTTTTTGTGTGTTTCTGGTGAGCATGATTAGGTCTGTTTTGTTGGGATTTACGCCAAGACCACGAGGGTCCTGAATTTCGTGCAATAAAAGGAACCGCGTTTATATCGCCAAATAAATTTCGAGGCTGAATCTGACCCAGCATTCTTCAAATGCGTCGTTGCTGGAGACGAGACGTGGGCTTATGAGTACGCAATCCAGACATTAAGCGAGAGGGAGAAGAGCTCCGAATGAACCAAGACCAAGAATCAACGCGTCGTGTTTAGAAGCAATGGTCACGGTTTTTATGTATTAATGGAAGAATGGTATTCTATGCCACGAATTTTTGCCAGAAGGTCAGAGAGTTAATACGGACTATTATATCAACGTTATGAGAAATTTACGTGAGGCAAGTCGTCAAAATAATGAAGGAAGAACAACTCGTAGATCTTGCACCATGACAACGTCCCGACTCACTTTGTCATTATGTTTCGTAAATTTTCGACCAAGAACGAAACGACAGCCATCCAACAGCTATCGAATTCACCTTATTTGGCTATCTTCAAAAATCCGCTGCGGCGAACGTGAAACGCGTTTTAACTGCCGAAAGGTTGTAATGGAGAATTCAATAACGGCTCTCATGGCTCTACCGAGAATTCAGTTCTAGAAATGTTTCGTGAGCTGGATCAAACGCTGGCACAATTGAGTTGTAGCTGATAGGGAGTACTTTGAAGGCGATAGAAATGAACTTGTATTTTAAGTTGTCTGAATATACAGTACCGAAAATGTTTAATTTAAACGAACCGTGCACATGGGAACCGGCCCATATTTTTTCTTATGTTGGTAGGACTGTAAGACATATATCTGTCACTTTTTAGCGCCATCGAATCATTTGAGAGATGCTGTACCTTACAAACGGCCGAAAGTGTGGGCAAAAAATTCTTGGATTTTGCATGATGATAACGCGCCATCGCACCGAGCCCAAATTGTGTTGGATTATTTGAGCAAACATATAGTAAATACCTTCGTGCAAGCGCCGAGTTCACCTGATATACGGGGCCATATCAGGTGAATTCGGTGTTTCGACTTCTTTTTGTTTCCCAAGTTGAGGTTAACACTTCGTGGAAGAAGACTTCAGTCGATAGAGGAGATCAAAGAGAATGCGACGAAGGAGCTGGAGGCCATCCCTTCGTCGGCCTACCAGGGGTGCATGGAGAACTGGGTTAAATGTTGGCACATGTGTGTTGCTTCAGACGGGTCATATTTGGAAGGAGATAAAATAAATTTGCTTGAAATTTAACTCTGTTTTGTTTTATTTAAACATTCCCGGTACTTTCTGATCCCAGGGACTTGCAGGAACTTTTCGATCAAAGCAAAAAAGAAAAAAAAAACTTTAATTAGCATCTATTTTCTTAGCCTTAGAATCTATGCACTTCGTTGTTAATATCTAAACTTTACTGCAGTTTTCATAGGATGACCCTCCTGCATAGACTTAGAAAACACTAAAGACCAGGTTGCAAGTAGTGCAAAGCCACAATGGCATAAAAATAGGGCAAACAAATAGATGTTGCGTGTGCATGGCTGATTGTGTATTTCACTCAAAGTCAGTGTTGTTACGAATTGTTGACGTTCACTCGTTTGTTGCTGCCCCTACTGAATGACTGACGGTTGAGGCCGCAGTAAATATTTCTGTTGTCTTACAGAAGAGTTGCGCTTCAAATATTTTCACTGCGTGAGTGTATGTGTGTGAGAAAAGCAAAAAGCTGCGATAAACTCAACATCAGCTGGCATTTGTTGAAGTGAATATGCCATGCATTTAATCCCTTCGACAAAAGGATTCTAAGTATATTGTTTTTCTTCTTTTGCGAGTATTTTTTATTTGCCACAATTCCGATAAAACAGAACTGATTTCATGCGTATGTGTGTGCGTGTGTTTTATATGCATTTCATTTGCCCGTATGAATGTTTACATGCAGAATACCAGGCTCATTGATTGCAAGTATGCAAACAAAATGTAGCTAACAGTTTAAGCAGCGAGAATATTGTTGACTCTGTTGATGCTGGGCACCAGGATGTTGGCCGACGATGGCGATTGCGCTGGTCGTTCGGGAGCGTCAATGGTGGTGGGGCGGCAGCCAGCGCAAAAGCTTATTTGTAGGGTATAAACTGAATGGGGGTATAAACGTGCGCTTGCTTGCATGGATGTTTGTGTACTTGCGTGTGGGCAAATATGTGGCTGTGTATGCATTAGGGGGGGTCAATTTATAGGCTACTGGTAGGGTTGTTCAATAAGTTTTACGGTTAGATTAGAAAAAACACTATTTTATAGTTTGAAATACACAAGAGTACAGCCTCCCTGAACATCAGTACAATTTTTTCAACGAGATTCCAATTTATGAATTCCATTCTTGAAGTGAGAATCCGGGAAGGGTGCAAAATACGCCTTCACAGCTGTTATGAACTCATCATTTGATGAAAAACGCTTTCCACGCATGCATTTTTTAGCTTTGGAAACAAATTGAAGTCGCTAGGGACTAAATCTGGTGAAACCACAATTCGAACTTAAATTCATAGATTTTAGCCATTGTCAAAATGCTCTTGTGAAATGCTCAGTGTTTTGCCCTGAGGAAAAAGAATTCTTTTCTTTTGCAAACTGGGTTCTTCTCTCCAATGTTTTCCTTCATGGGGGCCTCTTATCAGTCGGCTTCAAAAAATCGATTTTTTACTGCAATCGATAGATATATTATAGGAGAATATGCTCTCAAAATTTTATTGCGGAATTCGAAGTGATTTCGGAGTTACAGGTCTGTGTACCGTCCCTCGTGTGAGTATACTGTCTACCTTCTGAAAACTTTGAAACACGTTTTCTCATAACCATGTTTTTGAAAATGGCGTGTAAGATTAAAAAAAAAGCGAAGAAAGTGATCGTTTCAAACTGATAATCTATATAAAGGTAATTAAAATGCGCAACTAATTAACTAACAAAATACAAAAAAAATTCATTTTTTAATATTATTTAAAACCTTCTTTGAAAAAAAATAGCGAAAAAAGCACTTTTCTTCAATAATTAATAGTGTGTTAATTTTTTCATATTTTTAAACAAGAGTAGTCTAATTTATGCGGGAAAGCCTTCTGAATAAGATAATATTTTTCTTTTGTGTTTCAGGTGAAAACTACAACCGCAATCTTACACGCCGTTTTACTAGCGCGCAACGAGAAGCTGTGCGAGATCCCTCATATGGCCGCCATTTTTTTTTTATTAATGTTAATTAATATTTATTAATCTTCAATCATGCCTTCAAATAAATGCAAAAGACTATTCCTGTGTATCGCTTCGAAAAAAAAATTGAGAAAAAACACCTTTTTTGAAGCCACTGATAAGAGGCCCCTCCTTCAGCAGGTCTAAAAGTAAATAACGATATTCAGAATTTATTGTTTTACCAGTTTGCAAGTAATCCATAAAAAAAAAACTCTTTCGCATCCCAAAAAAATGATGCTAACACCTTCTAGACCGATTTTTTGACACGACCTCGTTTCAGAACCGAAAAACCAGGTTTGCACCACTCTTTAATCTCTTATTTTGATTTAGGTGATAGATAGGTGATAGACCTAAGTCTCATCCATAGTGATGAATCGACTCACGAAATCCACTTTATACTTTTTATCCTCTCGAAACTTTTTATCCTCTAAATGTTGCTGAGAAAGTCGCATTCGAATGTGTTTTTGTTCCATTGTTACCGAATGCGGCATCCATTGGATATACAGGTTTCTGAAATCCAATACTTCATTCAAAATACTACACCGCCCAATGAGATGCATGTGGCTTTATTAAATCTCTTTTAGTCACTCGACGATTCTTCAATACGATTACCTGTATTTTTGTACGATTTCTGGTGTTGTTGCAATTTCTGGTGTTTTTGGGGGTCCTTGACGTGGATCCTCTTCAAGGGTTGCACGACCCAGTGCAGATTCAGCAACCCATCTTTGTACTGTACGAATTGAAGGCGAGAGGTGCTTGTTCATTTTCAACATTCGTTCATAAATTTACACTGCTTTTAAACCTTCCTAAAATACAAATTTAATAACTGCACGATACTTGATTTTTTCCATTGTAGACAATACTCTGGCACGTCGATACTAAATGGCTTGTAAAAGAAGAATGAAGTGACGGATTGAAATGAAACTTCAGGTGCCTTGGTATGAAGAGTATACCTAGTATTTCTTCCGATATTGTTACCAGCAGATTTGGATTCGAAATAAAATTATGTGAAAAATATCTAATAAAGCAAAGTTCTAAAGCCCATTTTGAGCCCTCCAAATTTTAAAAGAAGCTGTTTAATGAGCTTCGTTGTCTTATAATTCCATGTAAAACCCGAATCTTCTTTTAACGATGTCAAAAAGGAATTGTCGCACCCTAATGTGCATACATTCCCACTCATGCATATACAGAAAAGTATAAACTGCTTTCCTCTTTGAATGTACCCTACTTCTTGGAAATTCCCCGAAGCATTCTATAAGCTCAGTGCTTGCGCTGCTGGGTCGTCAGAAATGTCGGCCAGCGCCAAACCTCGCAAGCGCGCCACCATTTCGACGACTTCTTCTCCCTTTCGAAAAGGATGCTACAGTTATTGGCTCATGAGCATTGACGGATGAGTAAAATGCGCCGGAAGCCCTGCTTGATGCCAGCGCTCACTGCTTAGGTAATGCGAGATTTGAGTGGCTGGCAGTCCAAGCGTATGTGTATGTGTGCAAATATTGATGTGAGTGTGTGTGTGTGTTATTTGTGTTTGTGTGCATTCTAAATATCAACAAGTTCTGTTTATTTTACCGTTAACTAAGTAACTGGCACAGCTGGCTAAGTGGATGCCGATTGCGTGATTCAATTAAGTGCAATGGGTTATTAAATGTAACGGAAATACTGTACATACTCGAACAATGAAAGCAAACGGAAGGGGAAGCAAAATGATTTAAAGGCAGGAAATATTCATGTGGCGATATGCTTTTTATTATTATTTTCGATATAAAGGGTGGTTAAATTTCAAGGGCCGATGTTGAATGTGAACCACACCTAAACGTCAAGGACACCGTTGGACTTCTTTCTTTGGGGTGATTTGAAAAAAAAGTGTACGTCGGTAAGCCAGCAACAATTCAAGAGCTATAGGATGAGATAATTCGGCACATTAACGGCATTGAACCTCAATTATGCCTCAGCGTCATCGGAAATTTGGACCATCGGATGGTGGTGTGCCGCCGAGGCCGGGGTGCCCATTTGGCCGACATTTTGTTCTATACGTAAAATCAACACCGGCCCTTGAAACTTAACCACCCTTTACATATGAAAATAAGTGATGGTGTAGGAGGAAGGCATGAAAGCGAGGATTTGCTTAGATACTTTGCACTGGCTATTTTGTTGTATTACTACCCATATCTTTTATGAATAGTTAAAGAAAAATTATCCACGTTTAATGTTACTTTACGGATAAGATTTTCAATATAAAGAAAGAAAGAAAAAAAAACACAGAAATGAAATTTTCTACTCTCAGTCTATGCAAAGGTTCTTAAAATATAAATTTTGCCAACTTAGATGCTGCCTTTGTATTGCTCAAGCGCTAAGTGTTCAAAAAGTATCATTTTTTTTTTTTTTTTTAGTTTGCATAGATTCTTTGAGAGCTCTCTCTCTCTCTCTCTCTCTGTCTCAGCTCTTTCTTTCACAATGTATTATTCCACAACCGCCGTATTTGCCTGGCTTAGCACTGGGTGACTTCTGACTATTCGCTAGGCTCGGGTGCACCATTTGAAAAAGATTGAAATTCATAAAAGTTGGAAAATAGAAAAGATAAAAATTCATAAAATAGAAAGATGATAAAATTTGTTAAAAAATATGAAATGGCGAATTAGTAAAACATTAAATGATAAAGGATTGAAAATTAGTAAATAAATAATTCAAAGAAAGTTGAAAAAAATTAGTAAAAAAATATAAATTATGAGAGTTGGAATTAATAAAAATTTAACACAATAAAAACTAAAATTGATAAGATAAAGCAACACTAAGATCAGTACAATAAAATATACTACTTTTTGTACAAAAATAACAAAAACTTGCTCTGTAAAATTTAGAAATAATATAAATTAAAAATTAAAACTGTGACAGAGAAAGGATATTAAGTAGAAAGAACTAAATAAGAATGAATGAATTAAAAAATGATTAAAATTTTCAAATTAATTTTTAAATTAAAAATACGAAAAATAAAAAAGTATAAAAAGAAATGAATAAAATAATAAATATGAAAATTTTTAATTAAAAAATAGAGCTGCAATAAGAATAATAAAATAAAAAATATGAATTAGTAAACTAATGGAAATTCAAAAAACAAAAAATACCAAATTGGAATATAATAAAAATATAAAATATAAAAAGTAAGAAAATAGAAAATATATAACTGCGAACCTAAATTTTATTATATAGTAAAACTTAATTGAAAATTATTTAAAAATGATAAGTTTAATAAAATAAAAAACTTTTGAACGAATTTTTGAAACATTATAGAAATAATTAAATTAAATAATAAGAAAAAACATAAAAAAAATAGCAAATACGAAATTATAAACATTAAATACAAAAACTTAAATTAATAAGAATTAAAAAATTTGAATGAATTTATATGAATAACTAGCAAAATATAAAAAATGTCAAATCGCAAAATAATGAAAATAGAAAAATATTGAGATGGAAAATATGAAATATTTAAATTAATACAAATTTAATCTATAAAAAAGAAAAATTAACAAAATACAGAAATAATAAAATTGATAAAATAAAACTTGTGGAATTGTGATTCGGTGAAAAATAAGGGAAAATTAAATTAATAAATCTTTAAGAGTAATCCAAGCCAAAAATATCAAATCGTAAAGATAAAAAAAAAAATTAAAGAGTAAAAGTTAAAGATGACAACATCTGATGAAGCGACGCTTTGAGAGTTTGAGAGAAAGATTCTGCGTAAGATTTTTGGACCTTTGCACGTTGGCAACGGCGAATATCGCAGGCGATGGAACGACGAGCTGTATGAGCCTTATGACGACATAGACATAGCGCAGCGAATAAAAATCCAGCGGCTACGTAGGCTGGGTCATGTCGTCCGAATGGACACAAACGCTCCGGCTCTGAAAGTTTTCGATGCGGTACCAGCTTGTGGTAATAGAGGAAGAGGAAGGCCTCCTCTGCGTTGGAAAGATCAGGTGGAGAAGAACTTGGCTTCACTTGGTGTGTTCAACTGGCGACGGTTATCGGCCCAATTAAGAAGAAGAATAAAAGTTAAAGTAATGAGGATTAAAAAATAATAAAATTATTAAATCATAAAATTAATTAAAAACTAAATTATTAAATTAATAATTGGAAAAAAATTATTACAAAATGGGGATTTAAATTTGTACAAAATTATACAAAATGTTGAATTGAAAAATAATAAAAATTATAAAATACAAGAAATAATAGTAATAAAATAGAAGAATAATAAAGTTAATAAAATAAAAAATTGGGGAATTCCCAATTAGTAAAAAATAGGAAAAATTTAATTAAAAAAAAACTAAAATTGTGAAATTGCATTTGCAAACAAAAAAACTTTAAAATGGATGTTTTCCATTTAAATTCAACCGGGCTATTCGGGTCATGTTCTTCGATTTCGATGTAACTTAAATATGTTGCTCTCTGGTCAAAATAATGAGACACGTATTTTTTTGTTCGCCCGAAAAAATTTTTTTTCAAGAGTTATCGGCAATTTTGTTTTTCGCCTCAAACTCGATTTTTTTTAATTATATAAGAAAATTTTTTTTTAAATGCCCATAACTTAGTCAAAAATGAACCGATTTTAATAATTTTGGGTTCAAAATGATCGTAATTACATACACAAGCGACTTCATGGAGAAACAATTGCAAAAAAGTAGTTGAAATTTTTTTATTTAGCAAAAAAGAAAAAAAATTGAAATTTTTTCGAAATTCAATATTTCAAAAAGTGTATTTTTTTTTTTTTTATAACTTTTTCCAAATCAAAAGGACATCTCAAACTTTAATTGAGCTGCATGCCTAGTAGCTAAAATGAGTTGTTTTTGAGTAATGAATTTTTGAGTAAACACCCTGTTTCGCAGTTTTTGTTTTTTGCAAAAGAAAAAATTTGCAACTACTTTTTGCAACTATTTCTCCATTAAATCGCTTATGTAAGTAATTACGATTATTTTGAATCCAGAATCATTCAAATCGGCTTATTTTTGACTAAGCTATGAGCAATTAAAAAAAAATTTCTTATATAGATTCTTTCCATTTCAATTCAAAAGGGCTTTTCGGGACATGTTCTTCGATTTCGATGTAACTCAAATATGTTGCTCTCTGGTCAAAATAATGAGACACGTATTTTTTTTTCGCCCAAAAAAATTTTTTTTCAAGAGTTATCGGCAATTTTGTTTTTCGGCTCAAAATCGATTTTTTTTAATAATATAAGATTTGTTTTTTTTTAAATGCTCATAACTTAGTCAAAAATGAACCAATTTTAATAATTTTGGGTTCAACATGATCGTCATTACTTACACGAGCGATTTCATATAGAAATAGTTGCAAAAAAGTAGTTGAAAATTTTTTCTTTTGCAAAAAACAAAAACTGCGAAACAGGGTGTTTACTCAAAAATTCATTACTCAAAAACAACTCATTTTAGCTACTAGGCATGCAGCTCAATTAAAGTTTGAGATGTCCTTTTGATTTGGAAAAAGTTATAAAAAAAAAAAAAATACACTTTTTGAAATATTGAATTTCGAAAAAATTTCAATTTTTTTTCTTTTTTGCTAAATAAAAAAATTTCAACTACTTTTTTGCAATTGTTTCTACATGAAGTCGCTTGTGTATGTAATTACGATCATTTTAAACCCAAAATTATTAAAATCGGTTCATTTTTGACTAAGTTATGGGCATTTAAAAAAAAAATTTTCTTATATAATTAAAAAAAATCGAGTTTGAGGCGAAAAACAAAATTGCCGATAACTCTTGAAAAAAAATTTTTTCGGGCGAACAAAAAAATACGTGTCTCATTATTTTGACCAGAGAGCAACATATTTAAGTTACATCGAAATCGAAGAACATGACCCGAATAGCCCGGTTGAATTTAAATGGAAAGCATCAATGGGAAATTAAAAAAAAAAAAAATAAAATAAATAATTGGCGCGTACACTTCTGTTCGGTGTTTGGCCGAGCTCCTCCTCCTATTTGTGATGTGTGTCTTGATCTTGTTCCACAAATGGAGGGACCTACAGTTTCAAGACGACTCCGAACGGCAGATATTTTTATGAGGAGCTTTTTCATGACAGAAATACACTCGGAGGTTTGCCATTGCCTGCCGAGGGGCGACCGCTATTAGAAAAATGTTTTTTTTTATTAATTTTGCTTTCACCGAGATTCGAACCAACGACCTCTCGGTGAATTCCGAATGGTAATCACGCACCAAACCATTCGGCTACGGCGGCCGCCGGGAAAATTAAAGACAACTAAAAATAGAAAAATGATAAAATATAAAAATAATAAAAACAGCGAAATTCAGAAAAAATAAAACTAATAAAATAAAAAAGATTACGAAATATTATATTAAAAATATATAAAAATAGTAAAACATAAATAGTATAAAAAAGTGAATTTGTGGAAAATAAAAATGTGTAATTGAAAAATAATAAAAAAATCATAAAGTGGAAAAATAATAAAATTAATAAAATATTAAAGTAAGAGATTAGAAATTGTGAATGGAAAAAGTTAAAAAATATTAAACCAATACAAATTTAAAAATAAATATATAAATATAAAATAAAAATCTTGAAATAGAATCTGTAAAAAATTATAAAAAATTTTAAGTTCAAAAACAATAAAAAAAATTTAAAATGTAAAAAATAAAAGTAATAAAATAGAGGAATAAAAAAAATTGTAAACTGTAAAATAAATAATAAGGAATTCTCAATTAGTAAAAAAAATGTGGAATTAAAGACAAATAAAAATAGAAAAATTATTAAATAATATATAAAAATAATAAAATCAGTAAAATTGAGAAATAATAAAACTAATACACTAAACAATTAAAAAATATTTCGAAATGCTAAACTAAAAACAATATAAAAATAGTAAAACATAAAATTGAATGTTTAAAAAATAAAAAAAAAATGTGGAATTGAAAAATAACAAAAAAAGCATTAAATGGGGAATAACAGAATTAATAAAGTAATAAAATTAAAAATTGTGAATGAAAAAAGTTAAAAAATATTAAATATTAATAAATATTAAAAATTTAAGAATAATAATATATTAAAATCTTGAAACTGAATTTGTAAAAAATTATAAAAAATGTTAAGTTCAAAAACAATAAAAAGAATAAAATATAAAAAATAAACTTAATAAAATAGAGAAATAATAAAAACATTAAAAATATAAAAAAAGAAATAAGAAATTGTGAATTAGTAAGAAATTAGGAAAGTTTTATTTAAAAATTTAATTCAAAAAAGAATAAAATTATTACATTAAAAAATAAAAAGTAAAAAGTATAAAAAATGTAGAATTGAAAAATTGTAAAAATGGAAAAATATACAATAAGATAAAAGTAAAAGAATAGAGAAATAATAAAATTAAATAAATAACAAAATAAAATATATATATCAGGTCAGTCCATAAACTCGTGCGTATTTTACCCATAGATTCACTTTTGTACGATTTTTGCATACAAAAAATTATTCGCGGAATATAACGGAACTATTTATATTTTCTTTGATATATTGAGCATTCAACAAGTGATTTTAATCGCGGATAGAAGCACGTGCCGTTAAAAAATAAAATGGAATCTTCGAACGCGTATAAGAGGCATATTTTGTATTTTTTTTAAATATTTTTTTTGGTAAAAATGCAGCAACTGCTGCTGCAGAAATAAACACTGTTCACGGGGAGTATGCCGTGAGTATAAAGACTGCGCAAAAGTGGTTTTCAAAATTCCGAAGTGGTAACTGCGACGTAGAGGATGCCCCGTTGGTCGTCCTGAAGTCTTTAACTCCGACGCCTTGCTCGAACTCGTGGAAGCTGAGCCAAATTTGGCAGTCGATGTGATAGCTCAGAGGTTAAATTCATCGCATGGAACAGTTTACAGGCACCTGGTTCAGTTGGGAAAGGTTTCGAAGCTGGGAAAATGGGTTTCGCATAGATTTTCCGTCGCCAACATTCAGCAGAGAGTGCCCTTAAAAAACTAGTTTTTAAGTTTTTAGGTAGTTAGGGGATAATTTCACCTATGTGGAATTGGAAATTTGCGTACTTGACGGGATGTATTACGTTTGAATAGAACTACAAGAAAAAAATGCCAAGCCGAATTTTAATACATACATTTTTTATTTTGAAAGTTTTTTTTTTGAATTTTGTTTTTAAGATAGGGCTATGTCAAGGGGTATATGAGGGGTATGTTTTGGAATAATACAAAATAAAAGTTGAAATGCGGGCCTAGACAATCTCTTCAAAAATCATTTAAGAGCATTTGAAGACAAAAATTATTAAAATCGGTCAATAATTGCCTTCTCTAGGATTTATAAACAAAATTTGTCGAAAAAAGCCATTTGTGCGATGTGGAGAATGATGGATGCGTCTTCCAAAAATCGTTAATTTATTTTCGGTGAATTTGAAAATTTAGTGATGTCAGTACTGAAGATAAGTAAATCTCTGTGTGCCATTTATTTTATATTTTTGACTTTCCACCCACATCCGATTATTCTTCCTCTTCTTTTAAGTTGTTAATTTTCTGTACTGACGTGGCGGAACTTGGGAAGGCTTTATCTTTTGTAAAAAACGTTTGTTTAAAAAATTAGATTAAAAAATTCACACTCGTACACTACATTTTCCAGTTTTGACAACATTATGAATCATTTTTAATTTTTAGTTTAGTTTTAACTTGGATCAAAAACAAAACAAGAAAATAAATAAAAAATTTTAAAAATTAAAGAATCAGCCTTTTTTGCAAAAAATAACACGGTAACCATGCCATAACCACCATAGTCACTGGACGGTGCCTCCCGGTTCTTTTTCTGTAAGAAACTAAAACTGAATGGATTCATTTCTAGTATTGAAGAAATAAAGAGCGCATCGGCAGCTGGAAGAGCTCAAGGCCACACCAAAGAGCGAAAATTTATTATTCGTCGAGATCGGAGGATTACAATACCGGAACGAGAATTACAATGAAGGAGGCAAAATACATATCCATGAATAAATAAACATTTTTTTTTAATTAAAGCCAACCCTTTCTGATCAAAGTTAAAGTTATGTGAAGATGAAAAGTTAAAAATATAAAACAGGATTTAAAATTCTTTCTGGCTTCCTCTGCAGCCGCTTAATCAAACGTTTGCTGCCTGCTACTAATACATTTTTGAAGTGAAACTTCTTAGGCGTCGGTGGACGAGCGTGAATGGAGAGTAAAATTTCAAGGCCATGCAACGTTTTGGGCCTTTTCGTTCCGCGAGAGAGAAAAAAGATATAACGTAGAGGAAAAGGAGTGAGAGAGCTATACCTTATATATATCTTAGATACACTTTAGGCTATTTGCCCTGAGGTTTTCCTTGTGGTTGCTAATTTCTAGTGAGCAATAACACTGCCTACTTTTTGGTGCCTACTTTTTGGCATTATATTTCCTTGGTGCCCACTGTTTGGGGCGTTTTTTGGTCCCAATTTTTCGGCGTTGTTTTTTTTTTTTTTGTGACTACATTTTGGCGCTTATTTCCATTCCCTGGCTAGTGCTTGTGCATACTATAAAGTGCTATCCATTCCGGCGTCGGATTTATTGGTATTGCCTTGCGGTAATTTGTGCCGTTGCTGCGGTCGTGGAATCGCTGCGTTTGTGCCGGTGATAAACGCTCGGAGTAGTGCGCGTTGTTGCCACAGTTTGTGTCCGGCGTTTATCTACACCGGTCGACCCTTCTCCGTTTTTTGTAAATTTGGTCTATTAGTATTCTCTGCAAATGTTGTGAATTTATTTAGATATATATTCTTTCTCTTAAAAGTTTCACTTCTGTTATGTGTACTACGCTCCACGCACTTTTTTTTTAATCTCAATAGTTGGTTTCTTACCCTGTTCTGTGCACGTGGAGAAAAGAAAATGCATTTTATTTCCTGGAAATTGTTGATCTTAAATTTTTTCCAGCAGATTTTGCGAATTTTAAATATGAGCTAAAATCTCCTCCATCCCCTATTAGTGCTGTAAAAACTGCTTAAAATTTTACTTTCAAAAGTGTAAACAAAAGTAGTGTATTGCATGAGCAAGGCAACGTCGAATGGGAAAATATTTATCTGGCCCGATAACCCAGAGCATTCGGTGCAGCCATTTTGCAGGGCAAACACACTGACAAACAAACGCACGAGCAGATGTGCAAGCGAAGTGGTAAACAAAAATGTGTATCGCTTCGTAACAAAAACCAAGTGCCCTCAAGGACACTTGCCAAACGCGTGCACGGAAGTAGAAACTTAAGCAAACAAGAGCACTAAAATCATTGCATACATATGGGCGCCGTTTCACCCATATACGAGCATGTACACGCGGGCACGCCAATATGCTGGGTGCGCAACTGAAAGGCGACTATAAATAGGCGCGTGCGGTAGGGTCGTGTAGTTGTTGTCGTACAAGTTGCACCTGCAGCAGTAAAGCGCCCAAACGGCAGCTCCAAAACTCCAAGACAACGCGCACCAGGCGTAAACTCCGTCAGCACCTAAATAGTACTCGTAAATAGGTGGTGCGCCTACGGGTAGGTATTGATTTCAGGCGCTCAAAGCACACATACACACACACACACACATTTCTTTGTGTGCCTGCATGTAGGTGCGCGTTTGTGTGGAAGCGAATATAAATGGCAACGTGCACGCCGTACCAGGCACCGCATTCATGTTTGGCTTTTGGCTTCTGACTTTTCTGTGAAATTTCCTAGTTTGTCTGGTTGGTGGCGCGAAGTTTTGCCTGTGACGTGCCAGTTGTTGTTTGGCAACACTTGAGCAAAGCATTCATTTCCGGCAGATTTATTTGTTTCCTGGGAGCATCGTAAGCCTTCCAACCATTCACTGCGAATTCGCATCCGCATTGTCACACACTTTGAAATGTTTTCCGCTGCATTTAATGTGCAATAATCCTTTAGTGGAGAAGTGTCGTAGATTCAAGCGTTCAAGTGTTACAAAGGCAGCGTGCGTGAGTGTGCGAGCGAGTGTGAGGGAGTGTGTGTGTGTGTGTGTGAATTGAAAAGTGCGCGTACTGCTGGCACGAAATGACTACCAGCGATGAATTCTGCCGCGATCATTACGAGCATCCGTTGATGTGGTGCGATGAGAAAAAGCGGCTGGTGGAACGCAAGAACGCAGAGGAGAGTATGCGTATGTGGCGACGACGCAAAGCAGAGGAAGTGGCGCGCAAGGAAAAGGATAAGGCTGAGGTAAGTAGTCGACTATTCAACTAAATTTGCATACATAAAAATTGTCGCTTTTAATTTAGAAAAGTTTAGTTGGTGCTGGATGATTTTCCGCTAATGAATTGCTATTTTTTTTTCTAAATCACTAATATTGAGTTGTGACTTGGTTGAAATTATGGCAAATAACAATAAAAATAAGAATAAGAATCAAGTTAGAATTCACATCGAATACCTATTTACAGTTATGGTCAGCAAAAAAAAAAAAAATAAACATTCGGTATTAACGTAGGAATTTTGGTTTTGGGGTTAATTTTAACTTATGGGAGGTATTTGCTCACAGGGACCCTTTATCAAATTATGGATCAGTAGCAAAAAACATGCTTAACAAGAATATCTTCGACTGTCGAAAGGAAAGTACGCGATTGCGGAATTAGCTGGAAATTTTGGACAGAAACCTTAACTGTTAGTGCTTAGTTTTTAATTTTTAAATTTGTTTTATAAAAAAATTTTACATAGTAATAATAGTAAACCGTCTGGTGAGTTTCGGAGTATTGAAGTTGTGGTCAGGGAACTGCTTTTCGTTTTGCTTGTCGTTATTCATCTTCAGGATTTTTTTTATTCGATCATCTGTTAACTCTTCCAGGTCATTTAAAGTGTTCTATTTCTAGTGGATTGCGCCATATTTCACACTCGTTAAAAATAGCTGATACTAAGCTTTTTTCATGCAGTAATAAAACATAGTTCTGTATAGCCGTGGAAAGAAAAACAGGACTAATGCAATAGAAATCCTGCAAAAAAAAAAACGTTGGTCATTTAAACCGTCTGCATAGCCTATATGGTTAAAAACTGGAAGATGCAAAAAATGGGGTTAATGAGCCTGAAACGTGATCCATATTCTAATCAATTGGTCATCTCCTTCAAAGGTTTCATGATTCTCTATGGCTTCCCTGGTCCTAAGAACGTTTTTAGATGAAATTTCATATGAGTTTATAGACTTTATTGTCGGTCAACGTGTATATTAGACTGGCCGTAACTTTTTTTTTGTGGAAATCCATAAATTTTCGGGTCTTAAAACATGAGGTTAGGAGTAATGAAAAACGGTGTAATTTTTTAACCCGATCCGATGATGCCTAACCGTGCCCATTTGATCCCAAAGTATGGACAATTTCAAAAAATCACAATTTTTACAAAATTTTTGTTTGTTTCCAATTTATATAATTTAATTTAATTTAATATGTATATACTTAATATATATATAATTTAACTTTATTTATATAATTTATTTTAACTTAATATAATAACATTTTAATTAAAGAATTAGATTGTCTATTTAATGAGAGATGTTTTGGTGTAAGACGGATACAATTGCCTGTAGTGCTCAACAACTTGCAGTAAGTACTGTTGATCTTCTTCATTATAAGTAAGCGATCTGTTGTAGTCTGTGATCAATTTCAATGTAAAGACTTTCCGAACTTCATTTTCCGATATTACCCTTTTGAATGACTTAGAATTAATGTTTTTCCAGCTGTTAGAGAAACGATTGAATAAGGGAATTTCCGGTGCTGATGATTTGCCAAAATTTAGTTCGAACACTGCTTTGACTAGCAACTCACTAACATGGTGACGACAGGGAAAGAAAAGTAGATTTCGGCCCAACCTTTTTTCAAGCAAGAACGCTGTTCGATTATTAACTCTCGTATTAGCAGCTGTTGTATCAAATGATACAATTTCCATTAAATCATCGAGCTTCCACTTGCACAAAAAATTATGTATTTCTGCCGCTATTGCATCTCCCGTTCAACATTCAATTTCTGGTATCCCCAGCAGTTTTTCCATATTTTCTTCTGTGACAACGAGAGACAATCTATCTTTCTTTTCTGTGCCTCGGATTTCTGCAAGCAGCTTGCCATCCCAGTGAAGGACAAAAACGTCGGAATCTACAAACAAGTAAAAAGAAAGGTCAAGAATCCAAAATCTTATAAACATATTCAGTAAAACCATTACATTGAATCCATTAATAATCTCTTGAGCTTGTCTGCGACGATAATCTCTCCTCATCGAATGTAATGTTGTTCGATTAAGAATTAAATCTTCCATTTTTATTGACGGCGTTCCATTAACATTTTGCATGGCATTTATGAAGGCAGCAACCGTTGCACTCACCGAATGCATGGATTCTCTTGTAGAGAGGTTACATTTGTCCGTGCATGCAAGCATTCTATCATCAATAAAATTAATTTTTCCTCGATTTGCCTTTTTCGGTAGTAAATTAATGTTACTTCCGTCTGTATCTTCGCCTTCATTCAATTCTTTTGCTGCATTTTCTTTGCCAGCATTTTCTTTGCCAACTGAAATATCCTTTTCAGAGTCCTCGGTATCAGAGACTTCAAGAGCATAATTAGCTTCAAATGGGATCAAATATTAAAAAAAAGAACCAGTAAAGCTTAACTTTAATAAACTTACTATGAACTAAATGCTTTTCAACGCGCTTTCTTTCTTTTTCCATTCGTTGCTCTTTGCGTTTTTCTTTTCTTGTGAGTACAGTATCGGCACCATATTATACATACTACCTGGACGTCCTCTATTTCTTTGGAGCAAAAGAAAGTCTTTATCATCGGGCAATTTTCATTATACCTGGGGCATCCATGGCTGCAATGTCAAATATGAAGTTTTCAATTTTATCCTTAAACTCTGCTTCATTTTTACGACACTTCTCGTTAGGAGTCTTGGAATGTTTTTGTAAATTTCTCCATTCCTCGTTAAGTTTTTTAAGTTTTTTAATACAATTTTATTCTTGCGCCGTGGGAATTTTAGCTTTTTCCCAAAATTCAATCGTGGCACCAATCGTGTATTTCATACTGCTTTCCAAAGTCAAGTTTTCGTGCCTCATTTTGTGAAACAATAATTGGAGCACCTGTTTCATTGATGGCAACTTGGCCCCCAAAATAACACTTTCACATTCACCCACCAGAAATATTTTTTGCTCAGAACGTAATCTTTTTTTCGGAATGCCTGATAATGATTTTGAACTCATTTTTTCACTAACTAATTACTTTTGTACTATTAAACGCATAAGACAACTGAAACTGAATAAAAATGCAATGCCATAGCCTACCAATTCAAATATCGAGAAAAAAAATTCACACTGAATAAGAATGCAATATCAAAGCCTATCAAATGTCGAGTAAAAATTCAAAACTTTTAGCGTATTCAGCGAACACAACAGTTGATGAATTGTTTAGTGATCACCAAAGTGTTGATTATGAAACAAATTTTTATTTTTATTATTATAGTGAAGTGTGAAAAATTATTTAAAAAGTACCTTTGCATAAAATTTAAAAATAATTATTTCATTTAGCAGCTGGTTCAACACACCGTTCATAAAACACAATTTCTATTACTCAACTGATGGTGACATATTTTCCACGTATCACTAATCAGTTATGTGTGCTGAAAGCGCCTTTTGTCAGGTGGCTTTCGCGATATAAATTGGGCCATACCGCAATTAAGTAAACAAGATCATTAATTAAAATCGCATCATATCAATAAATATAAGATTCGAACAAAAAAATTGGAAACGAAAAAAAATTAGTAAAAATTGTGATTTTTTCAAAATTTCCATACTTTGGGATCAAATGGGCACGGTTAGACATCATCGGATCGGGCTGAAAAAATATACCATTCTTTATTGCATCTAACCTCATGTTTTACGACCCGAAAACTTTTGGATTTTCAATTTTTATTTTTCTCCATACAAGCTGCGGCCAGTCTAGTGTATATTTATGTTGGAGTTGCTCGATGTCCTTGCTAATGCCATTTCTGTAGCCTTTCCTACCGAAAAGACTTCTGCTTGAAAAACACTGCAATGGTCAGGGAGTCTGATGTCCAGCTCTGCGCAATAAATCTACTGCATCTACTCCGTCCATCATTTTGGAGCCGTTAAGCATATTGGGGCTAGGTATATGTCTTTCCCACCCCTCTCCTTCTATTGTTGTTCGGAATCTCTTCACCCAATTATATTTCGGAGTCATATAGTCCGTATTGGTCCTATAATTCATACCTGCTGAGCTATATATGAATATTTTACAGGTAAATTTACCCGTTGCGCTAAGTTATGTGGCAGATCTAACCGCTCGACCTTCTGCCGCAATGTCAATCGGTCGTAGGTTGAGTATTCTTTCAAGTGCTGGCGTAGGAGTAGTTCTCAATGCACCTGTTGTGCAAAGTGCACCAAGACGTTGAATACTTTCCATAGGCTTTTTATATGTTGGTTTTCTTAGCGCAGTCCACCACACCAGAGCGCCATATAGTAATATTGGATTTACTATGGCTGAGTAACACCAACACATTATATCAGGAGATAGACTCCATGTAACTTTCAGCATCTTTTTACATACATATAGTGCGTTGCTGGCCTGTTTCTTCCTCTCTAATATATTGTACTTCCATGATAGTTTACTATCCAAAATTACTGCAAGGTACTTTGCGTGGTACTCCGTACTATAAGGAATGAACAAAAAACGAAGACTCTTTTTTATATTTAGATTGGAGGGTTCGAAGACACTATATTTTCATAACCGAACATTCACAAATTTATATTTGCCGAAACTTTTAAATTTTTTAAGCTTTTCGATTAGTCAAAGGCTTGGAATTTTCAACGTAGCTCAGAAAACGCTATAAGAAATAACAAAAACACTTCAGCCTCTATTTGGAGGATCGTGAGGTAATAAAAAATAAGAAAAACGGAAATGTACCCCCTGTACACTTTTGTGATCCCAATTATGCCCTGAAAACTTGAGACGCCTGCGTCTAAAAAGTTTAAAATAAATAAATAATAAAAAAAAAAAAATTTTTTTGTAAAATTCTTTCTCCAGGGTTCATAAAAACTTCCGTATAAAAATGCATATTTCTGAAAAATACAATTAGCTTTTACTTTGCATATATTAGTAGACATATACTACACAAGGCGTTACAAAAACCATGTAAAAAATTGAAGGGGATATATATGTGTTAACCAAAAGAAGCAAAAAGGATTAAGGGGCAAGGAGTAGTCAGAGGCCTGAAAAAATGATGATTTTCAATAATCTGTTTTCGCTAGTCAATTGCTTCATTTTACAAAAAAAAAAAACATAGCATTGATACATCAGGTTATAACTTGACTTTAGCTAAATTAAAAAAAAATCATAATTGTAAAAGTTATCGCTGTTTGTGTGGAGCCCGTTTCTCCAGAAGTCCCTTGCGGTGATCATCAAAAGTCTTTGGAGTTTCATCTAAAATCAATCGGACAAAAGAAATTAGTTTTATTAATAGATAATCTTGTGCCTAGTCGAAGCTTTTTTTTTTGTTTTTCGTAATTTACAATACGGCGGCCTTAGGAAATATTTTTCAAATTTTCGAGAAAAAAATCGGCAACTAATTGATTAAAAAATCGAAATTAAAAATTTTTTCAAAAGCAGTATACATTTTATTGAAATAGACCAATCGGTTTTTAAGTTACAGTGATTACCAGTTCAAAAAACATAGTTTTGATAAAACCGCATTTAAAGATTTGCGAACGTTCCGGAGCGCCCTTTGTTAATTATTGAATAACTCGAAAAGTATTTGTCGGATTCACCTCAAATTTTCACAATTTGTTTAAGATACTTTACTTTAAGAAAATACAAAACAAACAATATTTTGAAAATTGACATGGTCCAGAAACGAATCGCAAGCTGCCCGAATGTGACTTAAAAGTATTTTGGCCCACTCGCGGACAATGGCTTTTTTTAGCGCCTCGAGACCGGTGAATCTTTTAGTTCGAACCTTGCTCTCCAAAATGGCCCAAAAAGAACAATCCATCGGATTCGCATTTGGTGAATTTGAGAACCATTGTGGGGACGTTATAAAGTTCGGAACGTTGTTTTTTAGCTTTGTGAGACGATACCGAGTCCTGTTGAAATGCCCACCGAAATATTTGCTGCCCGCGGCTTCAAAGAAACCTCCAGAATACTTTCTCTTGACGTCAGGCTCGATGTAAACGATTGGAGAGCGCCCATATGCGGTTACAGCAGCCTAAACCATTAATTGTGGCGGGTGCTGTCTCCTGGCGGCCAATCGATTCGACGACTCAAATTCTCGTATGAATGGTCGGTCAAACAAACTCTATCGTTTTGGGAATTCACAAATTGCTCAATTTGAAAAATTTTCTCGTCAGAAAACACCATATTCGGAAATTGGCCGCTTTCGGCCAAGTGAAGCAACTCCTTCACTCTAACAAATCTGACTTGTTGCTGGTGTAAGATCATGCACCTTTTGGATCTTGTACCGCTTGCCGTTGAGATCATTTCTCAGTATGCGGCGGGTGCTACCGTAAACTATTTTCAGTTCTTTCGCCATTGGATTGTTTAATGAAAATTACAGACTATTAAAACTATTCCCAAATACAATTTCCCAAAGTTCTCATTCAGCTTCAGTTTACGCAAGCCGCTTGTTCGGAAATAAATCTGTTTGGATACAATAATTTCTAATTATTGCTATAGCCCGAAAATTGATGAAATGGACTCAAACAAAAATATTGAAACTTTAAGGAATATAACTGTTTGCACATTTGCCTATACAGAGCGCGATAAGTTAGTCGAACTATCACAAGGTTCAAAACAATAAGACTTTCCTAAAGCCTGATGGGAGTTAAAAAACTTAGATATTCACACGACTTATTTAAAACCAATTTCTAATAGTTTGCCAGGTCGATCACCAATACGTCGATGCGCGGATTTTTGTGGCCACTGGATTAATGGGTTGTGAATTCCGCGGCAAGGCATAAAATTTGAAAAGCTATGGGCTAGAAACCGGTCTCGGTAGTCTAGCGTAAGCGAATCCCACTTAAAGCACGATCTTCACACTTTTCCAAGTTTATCTACTTTCCCTGTTTCTAAACAAACCTCATTCCTCAAACCCAAAAACGTATCCTTTTCATCGTTTCCATCCTTATTCCCGCACATCAGCGCATTATTTGCATTGTGGCTGCTAAAACAAGAAGAAACAGAGAAAAACTCACAGTTACACATTGCATCAGTGGCGCCAGCAAGAGGAAGCGGGCTGTCGCGGGAATAGTGTAGACACACCATTTAGCAAAGTTCTCAACCATCTGCGTGATCCTTGCAGTAGAAAAATGAGACTCACAGATGACGCTCCAAGCAGTAAGAAGGCGTTGTTCCTAAGCAACGACAGGTTGGTATTCCCACTATTTAGGACTGGTAGCGGCAGGCTAATCACCTACCCTGCCAGAAATCAAATAAATTAACGAAACCAACGCAAGACAAATCTTCTAGGCCCTATGCTTCCGAGAGGAGTGAACAAGGAAAACAAATGCGCTAGAAACGCGGTTTGCAGTATTCAGCTCCTAGCTCAGATGCTGAGTCTCATTAGTGCAGGAAGATGTGTGGCAAAGAGGCTAAAAAACTCGTATAACTGAAGGATGAAATGATCTGTCCTGCTCGAATGAGTTATGAAGAAATAATTTCTATAAGATTTACTGCCAAATAAAAACGAATCAACACTGGCATATCAAATTCAATGATATGAGCCAAGGGATAACAAAAAATTTAATTAGATGAGTTAAAGAGGAATTTAATGAAAGCCGTAGTGAGAAATTTATCAATTTTATGCAAGAATCTCAATCAAGTGAAATAGAGGCGATTCGTATTTTGTACTGACATCGAACTTCTACAGTCACAAAGCCAGTGTATTAGTGCATAATTGTCCATGCTGAGGTCTAGATCGTACGCAAAAGAGCTCAGGCTGTCTGTGAACTAACCAGCGTCTACTGTCTGGATGTCTGCCTGTAGTTGAAGAGTCAGAGGGAAATAATAATGTCGGCTCCTTTTTTATTTTGAACGACATCCAGCTTCATCGACCTCCCGACTTCACATTCTAAAGAAATATTCGAGAGTTGCCAGGCTGTGCTCGGCTTTCCTGATGCTAACTAACCATTCTACATATGTATATACAAAATTGTATGCATCAGTATTAGGAGTTACTCGCCAATCCATTTCCAACCAATTGCATGCTTTGGGAATGATTCAGAAACAGGGGACTTGGGTACCTTATGAGTTAAAACCAAGTTGTTTTCACCTGTGAACAACTGCTCCAGCGGCAAAAAAGGAAAGGTTTTCTTCATTGCATCGTGACGGGTGATGGAAAATGGATTCATTACAGTAATCCAAAGAAAAGAAAGTCATGGGGACTGCCCGGTCATGCTTCTACGTCGTCGCCTCGGCCGAATATTCATGCTGCGAAGGTTATGCTATGTATTTGATGGAACCAAGTTGGTGTTATTTATTATGAATTGTTAAAACCAAGCGAAACCATCACTGGGGATCGATATCGACTTCAATTGATGCGATTGAGCCGAGCACTGCGCGGGAAGCGACCGCAATACGCGGAGAGACATGAAAAAGTGATTCTACAGCATGATAACGCTCGGACTCACGTTGCTAAACCCGTTAAAACCTACATGGAAACACTGAAATGGGAAATCCTACCGCACCCGCCATTTTCTTCTGATATTGTGCCGTCCGGTTATCACCTGTTCCGATCGATGGCACATGGTCTAGCTGACCAGCAGTTCCATTCACATCATCAAGACATCAAAAAATGGCTTGATCCGTGGATAGCCTCAAAAGATGAACAGTTTTACCGCGACTGTATACGAGATCTACCAAAAAGATGGGAAAAAGTAGTAGCCAGCAATGGGAATTACTTTCAATGATTCACTTGTAATCATTTTTTCGGAATAAAGTTTTATTTTCATCAAAAAAACAGCGAGAACTTAGTTGCGCACCGAATCAAAAAAAAAAGAAATAAAAATATTCAAACATCGCTCTGGTATGCAAATGAGAAATAGTCTACGATTTCAAATAATTTTTGTCGTGCAAATTTATTCTAAATTTATTCCGCGCCGTTATTGCAAATAAGACAAATAATGGATTCATTATCAACATTTAATAAAAATCATTTTAGCAAATGAGGTTAACGACCTGCTTCGATTACAAATCCGCATTGAAATGAGAATTTTTATACAAAAAACAAAAAAAAAACAACCATGGGGCAAAAGATTTGAAATGCTCGAGCATACTCTATGAATAAATATTGCCATGCAATTTGCAATGAATAAAACCAGGAAGTCAGTCGCTGCCAAGTCGCGATTGACAATTCACGATTTCACTTCACTCGCGTGTCTTGCAAATGCTGATTGGAGTAGTTTAGCATAAATCGCGACGCGCAAACGTACAAAATTACCCAAATATGAAAATCGTCAGAAGCCAGAAGCCTGAAACCAGCAGCCAGAAAGGCGAGCAACGAACTTTTGCAAATATCGCGTGACTACAATTTGCCTGCTTCTTCTTCTTCCCATAAGCCCCGCTGGTAATGAAGTTGCGGAGTGACGTGCAAAAGTCAAGCCATTTGCAAACTGTGTAACGGCCATAGGTTTTTTGTGTAGAGATAGGCAAATAGAATGGATTTATGTTGTCGTTGTTGTTCTAGTCTTTGCTGTTATTTAGTTGCAACTATAACAACAACCTAAAAACGATGCTAATTTTTGGCAAAATATAAACAAAACAAAGTAAAAAGCAGTACTGCAGAAATGGAAAATAGCGCGAGGGGGCGAGGCAGGGGAAATCGTGTTGCTATACAAGCAACTGTACAGCTGCGCTAAATATATGTTTGTGCTTACCTAAACGGTTTCGTGTGCTCATTGCAAAAGGCAGTTGGCGCGCCTAAAAGCAGACAATAACTGACTGCTGGCAGTGTTTTCGAGGTACGCACATTTTCACAATAAATTTCTGGTAATGGGGTGTGGGACTGTCTGGCGAGGTTTCTTGTTGCGCCCAAAAATAGCTGAATAGTGTTTTGTGTGCGTGTGTTTGTGTGTTAGTGTGGGTGTAAATGTTGGCAACAGCCCCCAATGCGACATACAAGAAAACAATAAAATAAAATAAAACAAAACAAAATAATAAAAAAGTCAACAAAGTGTGTATCACTGACCTAGTTAAATTATTTCTATCGCATACCCGAAAATTATTTACTTTCATGCTTCGCAACTTTTCTGTCCTCGCAGTACTACGAACTCTTTGTTAAGCATTATCCATGGGGTCGTCCTGGCGGTGGTGCGCCTAATTTGGATATCAGACGCAAGGATATCACAGCCGTTGGCCTGCATTCGACGCCCACAATTGTAAATAATCAATTTTTTTCTTATTGAACACCAAATATTTACTTCAACTTCAATTTGTTCATTCCTTCATTTCAGAGCACAATGCATCGACTGAACTCATGGCAACCCTGTCGCTACAACGACTACTTTTCACAACGTAAAAAGTGCCACGACCCTGCCACCTGCTACCATCATCATTTGCATCATCACATCCCACCGTTGCCGCCGCCACCACCACCACCTCACGTCACCACCCATACACATACAGTACAAACCACTACCGAAGCCTGTCATCCAGCTGCAGGCAGCGTGCTGACCGTTTGCGAGCGTAGCGCTGGCGATGTTGGCGTTGGCGCAAAAGTTGGTGCCACCAACACCAAAGTGACCGACAGCAGTGGTGGCATTGGTGTTGGCCTTGGCGCCACGAAAAATGGTGAGACTCTGCATATAACGCTCAAAGATCACCCTTCAATGTCGTTTCGCAATAAAGGACATCTCGACATTGAGGTGCGCTACAAGCAGGGTGCCGGCGCTGGTGTTAAGGTGAAGCCATTGCTTGAAAAGATTGTGGTGTCCGATAGCGATAAGTGTCCGTTGGTGCAAGGCATACAAGCAGAGCCGGTGGTGAGGGGATCGCCGCGTAAGAAGAAACTCGTTGCCAAGCTGGAAAAGCCGGTGAGCTGCAGATACTAATCAAGCAATACAATGATTCATATTACTTGTTCCATTTTGTGTGTGTTGCTTTTCAGCCAAGCAAGGATCCTTGGGGTAGAGCAGGTCCGGGTGGTAAGCCGTGGCGCAGTCCGAAGGCAGTCGGTAGTACCTTCATGAAGTCCCTGGTGAGTTTATACTAATATTCTTGTGAGAAATATCCGGGCAGTAGTTTGTGTCAAAAGACAGACATCGCACGCGAAGGCGCACCTCCATCTTTCAATTGGCTTTAAAAATTAATTTCAGAACATAGAAAGTTAATTTTTCGAGGTCTTAGGTAATATTTTCTGAATTACCAAAGGCGAGTTTGAGGTAATGCTAATATACGTCACATGTCTCACGAAAGCGCACTTCCATCTTCCAATTAGTCTAGAACTGGAATGCAGTAGAGTGTCTTGCTTGCACTTTCAATCTTTTGTAATTATACGAGGTGTACTCAAAAAGTATAGCGAATTTTGAATCTTCGCAGGATACGTATATACGAATTTCGAATTTTTTGTGGCGGTATGGTGGTACTCATGTCTCTTACTCATGCTGACGAGTTCGGCCATTTTGAATGTTCAGTTAATTGCTGACAGCTGCTTTGTTTGCACGTGTTTCGGCTCGTCTTCGATTTTTACTTATTCAAAAAGATGGATCAAAGAACTTGTATCAAATTTTGTGTGAAAAACGAAATTAAGTGCGCGGATGCATTCCTAATGTTGACTGTGTTATACGGAGAAGCTACTTTGGACCAAAGGCCGAGAAGATGTGAACGACGAAAAGCGCACCGGACACCCGAGCACTTCAACAACAGACGAAAAAATTTATGAAGTGAAGAAAATAGTATTGGCCAATCATCGAATCACCGTTAGAGAATTCGCTGAGATCCTAGACATACCAATTGGCTCATGCCATTCGATTTTTTTCAATGATTTGGGCATTAGACGGGTCGCCGCAAAATTCCTACTAAAACTGTTCAATTTCGACCTAAAGCAGCATCGCATGAACATTGCTAATGAGATGTTGGACTGTGTCCGCGACGACCCAAATTTGCTCCAGAGGGTCATAACTGATGACGAATCGTGGGTTTATGGTTATGACGTGGAAACCAAAGCTCAATCATCTCAATGGCAGCTGCCGCACTAACCAAGACCGAAAAAAGCGCGCCAAGTTCGGTCGAATGTAGAAGTTTTGCTTACCGTTTGCTTCGATTGCAGTGGCGTTGCGCATCATGAGCTCTTGCCACAGGGTATAACGGTCAATAAGGAATATTACCTGCAAGTTGTGCGCAATTTGCGCCAAGCAATCCGCCAGAAACTCCCGGATTTGTGGAAGAACAAAAATTGGGTCTTGCATCACGATAACGCCCCTGATCATACATCGTTGCTTGTGCGTGACTTTTTGACCAAAAACAACACACTAATGACGTCACAGCTACCGTATTCCCCAGATCTGGCCCCCTGTGACTTTTTCTTGTTCCCGAAACTGAAGAAGCGCACGAAAGGACGACGCTACGCTACGATTGACGAGATAAAGACGGCATCGAAGAAGGAGCTGAACAAGATAAAAAAAAAGACATTTGAAGTGTTTCGAAGATTGGAAAAAACGTTGGCACAAGTGACCAAATAGATATAATATTAATGAATAAATAAATAATTTTTGAAAAAACACATAAAATTCACGACTCTTTTTGAACACACCTGGTATGAGTTAATTCTCAAACTCTTTGGGGGATCATTACCTCCGTGAGCATACTAGCTACACCACTGGTAGGTAGAACATTTAATTTTCTTCTTGCCACACACCACTTTTTCACTTCCTGAGACGCTTTACTTGGCATTTGGACATACATCTCTCTCTCTCTCTTTTGTGTTCTTTTTTATTATTTTGGGAAGGGGAGGATAAAAATGTCAGAAATATTAAACACTAGCAAACCCGGCCCCCTTCGCTGGGCACACTAAAATAGAATAGATATGGTTTAGAACAGAAAATATATGATTTTCATATTATTTATTTCTTTATTCTTTATTCAAGCGCTTTGGCATAAACAATATTTTTTGTTTTTCTATTTGTTTTTGAGTAAATATAAAATATAAATTGAAAATCAGGAAAAAAGAAGATTGTTTTTAAATTTCAAATCAACGCATATGAATAAATAATCGTCTTTTTTCCTGATCATCCATGAATTTTTCGTTTCAATTTATATGTTTTATTAAGCATTGGAGCTTTTTTAACCATTATCCATTTATATTTTTCAAAAAAAAAAAAACGAAAAAAATTTTTTTTCCACGAACACATAATTTCACTCGGATTTCACATTAAATTCTCAAATTTCGTAAGAAATTATTCACTGTTCCAAAATCCACTCCAAAAAAATTCACAAACAATTTTTACATGTTGCACTTACGTTTTTTCCTTATGGCATCCAAATCAGAAAGAAATATTGACACATTGTAACTCACACTGTCAATTTGACAGTTCAGTTCCGCTCCAAGCGTTAAAAAAGTAAGCGACATTATGGCTGGTTCAAAAGAACGCTGTACCCGTTGCCAGTGCTCCGAATTACAACCAAACTTTACGAAACCCATTTTCAATACTTACTTAACAATGTGTGTAAGTTTGGTTTAATTCGGTGCAAAGACACGGCGGGTCCACGTTTTGGCATATATTTCGAGACCCTAGTCATCAATAGGTATGAAAATTACCCCGTATTAAAGCATTCACCAACAGCTTTCATTTGATACCCATATTGTACATACATGTCCGAAGGTTACCCGGGTCCACGTTTTGACCTATATCTCGAGACCCTATCTACCAATAGGTATTCAAACTATACGGAAATCATCTTCAATACCTACTTAACAATGTGTGTAAGTTTGGTTTAATTCGGTTCAAAGACACGGCGGGTCCACGTTTTGGCATATATTTCGAGACCCTAGTCATCAATAGGTATGAAAATTACCCCGTATTAAAGCACTTATCAACAGCTTTCATTTGATATCCATATTGTACAAACACATTCTAGGGTCCACGTTTTTACTAAAGCATTCACCAACAGCTTTCATTTGATACCCATATTGTACATACATGTCCGAAGGTTACCCGGGTCCACGTTTTGACCTATATCTCGAGACCCTATCTACCAATAGGTATCCAAACTATACGGAAACCATCTTCAATACCTCCTTAACAATGTGTGTAAGTTTGGTTTAATTCGGTGCAAAGACACGGCGGGTCCACGTTTTGGCATATATTTCCAGACCCTAGTCATCAATAGGTATGAAAATTACCCCGTATTAAAGCACTTATCAACAGCTTTCATTTGATACCCATATTGTACATACACAACCAAAGGTTACCCGGGTCCACGTTTTGACCTATATCTCGAGACCCCAGTCACGGAGCGGCATGAAAAATACTCTGGACGAAAGCATTCACCAACAGCTTCCATTTGATACCCATATTGTACAAACAAATTCTATGGTCCACGTTTTGGTCTCTATCTCGAGACCCTAGTCACGGAGCGGCATGAAAAATACTCTGGACGAAAGCATTCACCAACAGCTTCCATTTGATACCCATATTGTATATACACATCCGAAGGTTACCCGGGTCCACGTTTTGACCTATATCTCGAACCCTATTTCCAAAATAAAGTATGATCCATGTTACTCGTGGATGATGTAGCTTTCGAATGGTGAAAGAATTTTTAAAATCAGTCCAGTAGTTTTTGAGCCTATTCATTACAACCAAACAAACAAACAAACAAAGTTTTCCTCTTTATAATATTAGTATAGATTAAAAACTAAAACAAATCTTCCCTCTTCGGCTGACGGCTGACCTTCTCGTTACTGCATTTGCAGTACACCGAGGGTGGAGCCGTGATTGTGTTTATCAACCACAAAAGGAACCAGCTTCCAGGCTCTTCACCTATTACGATGGAGGTTATACGTCGTTAAAAGTCTCCATTACTTTCGTTATAAAGATGATGGAACTTCGAAATAAGCGATAATATCGTGTGAATTACCTTCTGGCCTGCGTATGATATAGTCGTGAGTTGCTAATTCAAAGGTCTGCACTTGTTGTCGGTACATCTGAGTTGACCTCCTCTGGAACACTATTTCAGCACTTGTTGGGAAGGTCGGTTGTAATCAGACACGGCCCAGTACGTCGATATTATGCTGCTGAAACAGCTGTATTGTTCGCTTTTCTTCTTCCTGCTGCGCAACACTTGCTTGGAAAACTTGCATGTAGCATTCCAGCGATGTTTTGAATTCCACATACTGTCAGTTAAATTTGTTTCACTTAGCTGTCTTCCAAAGATAGTGGCTAACTCTTCGCGTTCTCTTGCGAGACTTGGACAGTAGAAGAGTACGTGTTGAGCGTCTTAAAACTGCTCTGGGCAGGTAGGATAGTGTGGTGATGCGGTGAGACCAAACCTATGCAGATAATGTTAGATCAACCGTGTCCGCTCAGCATCTGAGAGAGAAAGTAATGAGCTCGCGTGTCCAGTGGCAATTAAGAGTAAGATCTCATCTTCGCTGTTATTTGTTAAGTGACGCAATGTGCTGTTCCCGCTTTTGATCACTTGCTGGTTTTGCACCTTGCCTCGGAAAGAGACACTTAAGTTCATATGCTCGGATATCCGGTGGTATTTTTCCCGCAATCACGCAAGTTTTACTAGCGATACTGTCCGGTAAGCGTAGGTTTGTCGCAAAGCGCTCACCCTATAAACCTGCTTGGCCCCTTGTAGGTGTGTTTCTCGGGCTTGAGACCAAATGTGGGCGTCATATAACAGGATGGAGTCGCTCACAGTAGATAGAAACCTCCTTCTTGTACTTTGGGCTCCTCAAATATTCGGCAGCAACCGTGTTAGAGCATTTGTTACCAGGGCGCCCTTCGTGTTCTGTGAAGGTCATGTGCGAATCAATAATAGCGGCTTAGACTGGGTGTCAGGCTTCCAACATTTACCGTAAAACTCTCCCTCTCTTTCCTTTTGCTCAACAAAACTGCTTCTATGCATTTGGCATTGCACAACCAGTGTTCAGTCCTCGGGATCGCATCGTTGCGGGCGAGTTCCACATCACCCCCGTTACAACCGTCACAACATCGTCTACTTTTTCGACCAGTGTTGCGTTCATAGGGAGCTCCATTTTGATGATGCCATCGTACTTTGCATTCCTCAAAGTAGGACCAAGAACCGAGCCTTGCGGGACATCATCCGTCACTGTGTATTTTCGAGATCCGTCGTCGGTGTCGTATTCAAGAATTCTGTCATGGAAATAGCTTCAGATAATCCACATCACCCCCGTTACAACCGTCACAACATCGGCACAACATCGTCTACTTTTTCGACCAGTGTTGCGTTCACAGGGAGCTCCATTTTGATGATGCCATCGTACTTTACATTCCTCAAAGTAGGACCAAGAACCGAGTCTTGCGGGACATCATCCGTCACTGTATATTTTCGAGATCCGTCATCGGTGTCGTATTCAAGAATTCTGTTATGGAAATAGCTCCGGATAATCCGAAGTAGGTACGTAGGAACTCCAAGACCACTCAGTGCTGAAGGATCTTTCTATTTTACCTCTTCCTGCACTCCTCTATGGATACCAGGCAACAGGAATATTGCATAAAGATACACAAGTATATGGCTGAAGAGCTGATTAGGCAGGACACCGTTGAAGCAGAATTTCCGTACAAATGGAGCGTGAGAACTCAATTGAGTACCCGTGGTTTACTCTCCTAGAGGTGGGAATCGGCAAGAGTTGTGGCCTATAATTGGCATGAAAGAAGGCAAATTCGTCCTGGCCTCGGAGGACTTGGAGGCAGCCGAGCTAGCATTTATAGGGTTATATGCAGTTATGAAGCAAATAAAAGACGGGTTGTCAAGGATTTATCCTGAAGAAACTTCAGAATATTTTAATTTGAAAATTTTTGGTGGTTATAAAAGCATCCTTCAAGAACGTAAAAAAATTTTTCATTTATGAAAATGTTGATTATAGAGCGCGCTGCAGGCGATTTCTGGAACCTCCTTTAAAAAAAGACGATTTACGGTGTACATCGTAACTCAGGATTGGATTATCTGAAATCAAAAAACCAAACAAATTTTGTTAATATATTAGATTATCTAGTAATTAATCGTTCGGCTAATCAAAATAGTGAATTTTCACAAAATGGCAGCTTTTAAAAGAAATGATTTCGATTTTTACGTTAAAATTTGGCCGTAAATTGATTATAAAATGGAAAATAAGTATCAGATTTACAAAAGGAACGATTAATTACTAGAAAATGTATCTTTAAAGATTGAGTTAAAACGGTTGACCGATCAAACAAGCCGTTTTCGAGATATCGTGTACACCGACTTGAAAAATGCCGTTTTGAAAAAAAAAACACGTTTAAAGTTTCAATACCTACTTAAAACGTGCCGAGGCATCTCTACATATTTAGGTATAACTCCGAAAGTACTGCTTAGATCTACTTCAAATTTCGTGCGTCTACTTTTGAATATATGTACATTACAAAAATGCAATAAAAAATCGATTTTTTTGAAAGTCATAACTGCGTATAACCCCTTATGTTAAGAAGGCCGCAACTCTCGCTAGAGGTCACTACTTCTAAATTTGCTACATTTATGGGGGATTATGAGATGAAATCATCTTATCACATATATCTCAACTATACTTTCGTGCTTTCGTGAGACTAATACTCAAGCATTTTGGGTCATCCTTTTTTCGTACGCATGAGGAGCTAACAGCTTAGGAGACTTTATCATTCCAGCTCTTTGATATTTGAAGTTTTCATTTATCATCTATAATAAAATTCTTCTTATTATTATCCTCCTTTTTTTGGATGATGATCACGCAGTGGAATGTGCTTTGTTTACATTTACTATAGGGGCAATGTTATTACTATGTAATCCAATCTAATCTGTCTTCGAAATGGCTAAGATCTCTCAAAATTTGAAACGAGAAGTGGCTTACACAGGTAGTCTTAGAGCGGCCCAGCTATATTTCTGAGTCATCGAAGCCACTTGAGAATTAAACTGATTTATACCAGTAAATTTTGTGTGTATCTTATTTTGATTTCGCACAATCTTTCTTGCTTTTCAGGGTTGGACCAACAAGGAGATGCTCAAAGATCTCGACCAGGATAATCCCGTCACACCGGCCGAGAAGCCGACATTCCGCAAAGTGCGTACCAATAAGAAAGTGCAACGCTGCTGTGAACTCTGCATTTGCAGCTGTCCGGGCATGGTTACCAATAAGGGATGCGGCGGTGGTGTTGCCGGTGGCATCATTCCTTTGTCGACACAAAAGAAACCACATCAAAGCTTACCCAACAAAGGCCAAAGCAACACAACAACAGCTGCCGACTTAAAGAAAAAATACTGCCCCCGATTCGTCCGCCACTGTGGGCCGCCCACCATGGACAATAACATTTCGAACAATACCGAGACCAGTGCCAATGCGGGTGGTGACGGTGTTGAACTGGTGCCATTGTTGGCACGGCGACGCGCCAATGCCCGCCCAGTCAGCCTGTCCAGCACGGATGTGACAAAGCGCACTGCCTCCAAAGATAGGTACGCATGCAACCTGATTAATCGTAGCAAATATCTGCAGCATTTACAACAATTGCACTGCAACAATAGCAATAGAAATAGCAATAACATCAATATCAACAACAATATGAACAACAGCAATAGCAACAGCATTAGCAAATGTAAGAACAAACGCATCATCGCTAACAAAATTTGTAATTTTAGCAATGCCATCAGCTGCAATAGCAATAACAACAACAGCAATGAGAATAGTGGCAGCAGCACTTCATGTTGCTTAAAGAAATTCACTTTGCATATTCGCTAAGCTTCAGGAGACGAGGAGGTTGTAGACGTAATTTTCCTTCCTTTTGTTATTGATACAAAAGCAATAGCTTTGATGAGGGCTTTACATGCTAGGACTTGGTGATCATCTCGTATATGTAGTGTGGCCTTCATTCACGTAGAAGTGCAAGTGGGGTTTAAAAATTTGGTAAACTTTTTCTACTAATGTCCTTTGTGGACGAACCAAAAGTAAATAAATAAATCTATCTATAACGATGAGGCTCCAGATCTAACAATATATATAGAGGCAATTAACGACCTTCCCGACGAGAGTTCCTTAACTACATCTCTCTCTCTCAAGACCTCGATTTCTCTGGTCCCTCCCTGTCGAAACAACTCCTTTCTTGGGTATACCATTAGACAACGACGACCGCTGATTTCAATGCACTGGGAAAATCAGCTGAAACTGAAACTTATAAAAATTATACATTTTTAAAGTGTTCCATCTAATCTACGACTCTTTCTCACAAGAAAATTTCGACATGTATGGGTTAGGTTAAGTATATCTGGCTGATCTGAATATATTTCAATAGATTATAAGTCCATAGTGTTACCAGTGTTGTTGGAGTCGTGTTAAGCATAGTTCGTGACACATGTCTTGTCAACTTTTAATAAACAGCTTAAACTTTTGTCAGCTTATCCTGTAGAGGTGATAAGTATACTAATCCCAGGCAGTGGTAACGAGTTTTGCTTAGAGCAGAGCGGTGACAAAGGTGGTAACGTACCCTTTTATTCTTCACATAAGTTACACACTTCGTTCTGAGCAAATCGCATTTCAGCTGCCTAATATGGAGTGAAACAATGTCCTGTCAGTACTCTAACCAATATTTTACACTCCTTCCTTGGTAGTGATAGAATAAAGTAGGTTGTTTTTCTGTTGCAAGTTCGTAGCATTATTTTGGCAATCCTGTGGGAGATCGAGGCTTCCCATATAGACTGTGCTACCAACGTTACTTCTTCGTCTAGTTCCGTCTTCAGAACTGAGAGTGAGAGATATATGTTCGACGTAGTCATCTAAGGAAAGCGGATGCCTGCCTTAGCAAGCACGTTAACTCTCTTATTTCCTTCTATTAACTCGTGCCCTGGTACCCAGTAAATTGTTACCTATCCATTTTGGTAGAGCTCGTTCATTTTGGATTTTCAGTGATGCACACTTTCCGAGGTAGCCATTATTGCCAGCCATTATTGCTTTAATAGTAGCTTCACTATCGTTGAAGATGTTAGTGGGAGTGTCGAGGGGAGTAAATTCCAACGTTAATTCAGCTGCTTTCGTTACTGTATAGATAACTTGTAATATGTGTAACTTTTATGACGTGTGAAAAGATATATACAAACCTTCGTGTGCAAGCTCAAGCTTCTAACATATAGGAGTTAAGACTCAGACCGCCATGCATCCCAAAATTAGCAAACCGATAATTTTTGGCATACGTCAGCGAACTCATAATTCGATACTATCCTCCTATTAAACATGAAAAAATAGAGGTGCGAAGGTTCTTTTCTAATAGTGGGAAAAATCTTGAGCACTAATAAGAAAGGCCGTTAAGCAAGCTTTGGCAAGGCCTTTCAGGCGTATCTGAAAAGTGAGAGCACGGAAGCAGTGCAGCGGAGGTGAGAATGCTGTGATGATTTCGTCACATCATCCACTAGACAATCGTCGTACAAAGAACTCGTAGTTATGTTGAGTCTTACTGGAATACAGTCCATCGTACCGGTTGAGATACCTACCACCATCGCAACTTCGTTAGCGATACAAGTTCCCTTGAGCGTCGCCCATCCACCCATGGCCAGAAAGACTTTGCAATCTTTTTATTTGCTGATCTATGGGGAATAAATAAAATTAGTTTTCATAAATGACCCTTTAGCTCTTTAGTTCCATGCATTAACATTTATTAATTCAACAGAATTCGCCTCAGGTGAGACTTATCACTCAAAAAAATACGGGTATATTATTCCCTGTGTTTTGTTACAATTTTGATAATTTAAACCTGCCTTGAGTAGCAGTTTAGAATAAAGTTAAAAGTAAACTAGATTATATTAGTGCGCTATGCGTCGAACCTATAGTATTTTTAATAGATTTGTTATTATAGAAAGTGACAAAGCAGAAAGACATTTTATTTAGTCCTTTAGTTTATTGTTGGAATAACAAAATTCTTTGAAATATTTTTTATGAAGGTTACTAATATGCATACATCTGTGTTCACAATAATAAGAGTGTGACGAATTCTCAAGTTTTGACCTTTTTTGGTATTTATAATAGTTTTTCTGTTTCAATTTTCATAAAAGTGTAGGGCATTTTCCAATCAAAATAATTTGACTCAAAGCTCCAAATTTTATACTTAATAAAAAAAAATTAACAAATTTCAATTTTAAAAAGGTGCAAGCCACTTTAAAATTGCGTTGATTTTTTACAATTTTTTTGCCTACAACGTGGAGAGTTTTCTTTCATATAAGCTTTTGCTCCTCGATAAAAAAAATTTTCAAAAATCAACGATCATTTAGAGCTACTGGAATTTTTGCGCTTTATTGTACTAAAATTGAATTGTTATACAAATGCATACTCTGAATTTTTCTAAAATTTTTTACAAAAAGTTTGAAGTTTGTGAATTTTGTCTGGAGCTTTGAGTTATATGTATTGCTGAAGATAACTATAAAACTAAAAAAAAAAATTATGAATTAAAATAATTAAGGGAATATTTTTGTAAATTTAAATGAATTATTGTTATTAAAATAAATTAAATTTTTTTAAATTAAATCAATTATTTATTTTTACTTAAATTAATTATTTTTTTAACTTTTATAAAGTTATATATTAATAATTTTCCTTAAATAAAATTAAAAATAAATAGTTAAAAAATAAAAAACAAAATTTTTAGTTAAAAGCGATAAAAAAAAATATTCAAAATTTCTTAATTCGTCGCGCTCCAAATCTTTCGACCACAGTATGAGGGGTACATGTGTACATGAGAGTTCTTTAAGCCTAGTTTAGCTTATGACGGGGAAACCGTTTTTCTATAAAAAATTTTCAGAAAAAATACTAAGTTAAAAAATGCATTTATAGCTTCAAATCATTGCGCCTAAATGCTTTGCTTTAAAAAAAAAAATTAAAAATATTTGTCAATTCATATCATTCCATCAAGTAATCATTTACATATAAACCCTGTAGCTCAGAATGCAATGCAATTAAAATGCACCCACAAAACCTTAAACATAAACTATAAAAATATAAAAACTAGCGTCGCTTATCGATTTGTTCTTTATTTGTTCATTTTCCGTAATTTTGCAAAAAACAAAAAACAAAAAAAAAAAAACAAAAACAGAAAGATTTCAATTGTAATCAATGTGAAAATTTAAAATCATATAGCAACAAATAATAATCTTAGAAATAATTAAATATCAAATATAAAAAAAATAGCAAACAAAATTAGAAATGTAAAGCAATACAGAAATTTCAAGCAAAATTTATACGCCAAAACAAAGCAAACATCTAAATTTAGTCACAGCAAAAACACTGATGCAAACCAATATATCCCGTCTTCTCTGTACTCGCATTCTGCCACAACACCAACCCTACACCACACCACTACCAACGACAAAACATGTCTTCTATGGCGATTTCCAATTTAAATGAATGCAATCGATTTCGACGTTTCCAATGCATTCGATCTTCGTGGTGTGTGTCTACTTTGGCCAATTCACCGTACGCACGCATACCGCAGACTTGCCACAGCACAAGACATCCGTTATCTGCACGACTTGAACACACAAATGTCTGAGAAGCGACAGACAACGTGCGCGGCGCAGCAAATCGACCGCGAACTCTGCAGCAAACACTTTGAAACATTCGACACTTACTGGGGTCGGCCGGGTCATGGAGCGCCCGGTGAGGTGATGGCAAAACAGAAATTGAACAATTTGCTTTATGGCGCTAGCAATGAGTGCTGGGATTGAGGAGGTGTCTCACGGATGCAGAATGTAAAGCAAATCTAGTGCAATGACCGCTTTCGTAGTGATGCAAGAGGAAGAAAAAATGAAAAGTAAAATATGGAAAAAAAAAAACAAAAAAAAAACTACTAAAACACTTTAAATTGACTTAGGTTTGGATATCTCGTTGACTTAAGTAAAAATTATGCAATTTCGATAAGATTTTCATTTACATAAATTTGTGAATTATTTCTGCGAAACGAAACGAAAGCGAGAAAGAGTAGAGTGAGAAATTTTGTCAATTTGCCAGGTCGCAAGTTACACAAAGTTGCAACGAAAAGAATTGTCGAGAAAGCGAAACGAGAATTTATTTTTTTGTATACAGTTTAATTAAATAAAGTTACATTTACACTAGTGATACATTTTGAAACTTATCAGACGCGGAAAATATGCAACGCGGACGCAGCATTATTATTAAATATCTTTCTTTAAGAGGGAACCGAGTTTAGTGGCGATAATATTTTAATATTTTTTGAGATTGGAAATTTTTATTTACTATTTTTAGAACTTTGGAAAAATGTTTACTATCTGTAGTAGAGAAATGAGTTTTTTTAAAAAACAAAAACAAATAAAAAAAACAGAGCAGTGATGTTCAGTGGTAGTTATCTCTACATGCGAGTTTGCTATTGGCGTAACTTCTGGAAATTTCTGGTTAGTATGAAACAAGGGAAAAGGAAAAAAAAAATATTTTTTGATTCAGTCAAAATTTTCGATCTATACCAACCTATAAATCCATGAAAACTAAAAGCTTTAAATTCGAGATGTTTAAAACAAATACATTTTTGATCTTTGTTTCGTTGAAAAATGATTGAAAAATAAACAAAAATTATATTCCAAACTGGAAAATACAGGGACCATAACTGTTACGCTTTTTTTCAAACTAGTCAATAAGCAATAGTTCTTTAATTAGTAGCGGCAGGCTAATCGCCTACCCTGCCAGAAAGCAAAATAAATTGACCAAACCAACGCAAGACTGAGTCTTGTCGAGGCCCTATGCTGCCGAGTGGAGTGAACAAGGGGAAAAAATATAATAAAAAAATGTTGCACCGATATTTTTTCACTCACAAAAAGAGTTAAAATTTGGCCTCAATTTTTTCGTTAAAAAAATTTTTTTAATTTACTTTGATTTTTCGGACGTAACACAAAAAGCTAAATTTGACTTTTATTTCCATCACCAAAAAAAAACAAGTTAAAATTTTACTTTCATTTTCTCGGTCAAAAAAGTTAAAATTCGACTTTAATTTTTTCGGTAAAAAAAGGTTTTAATTTGAATTTATTTTATCCGGTAGAAAAAAAAATTTGAAAAAAAGTTAAATTTCCTTAACCAAATAAAAAAAGTCGGTCAAAAAAGTTAAAACTCGACTTCAATTTTTTCGGTACAAAATAGTTAAAATTTCAATTTAATTTTTCTGGTAAAAAAAAGTAGATCTGTATTTGACTTTAATATTTTCGGTCAACAAGAAAAGAGGTAAAATTTGACTTAAATTTGTTGGTAAAAAAAGTTAAATTTGACTTTCATTTCCTCGCAAAAAAAAGTAAACATTTTATTTTCATTTTCTCGGTCAAAAAAAGTTAAAACGTGACTTACATTTTTTCGGTCAACAAATAGTTAAAAATCAAATTTGTATTTGTCTTTAATGTTTTCGGTCAACAAAAATAGAGTTAAGATTTGACTTTAATTTTTCGCTCAAAGAAAAAATATAAATTTGACTTTCATTTCCTTAACCAAAATAAAAAAAATTAAAATTTTACTTTCATTTTCACGGTCAAAAAAAGTTAAAACCTGACTTGAATTTTTTCGGTCAACAAATAGTTAAAATTTTATTTTAATTTTTCGGTAAAAAAAATAAATTTGAATTGACTTTAATATTTCCGGTCAACAAAAAACAGAGTTAAAATTTGACTTTGATTTTTCTGTAAAAAAATATAAATTTGGCAAAAATTAAAGTCGGTCAAAAAAATGCGAAAAGCTCAAATCTAAATAGTTAATTTTAAAAAATATATTAATACTCATTAAAAAAAAAAGAAGAAAAAGAATAACAAATATGAAAAAGACCGTTATCTTGGCTTTTATCATAGCTATCTTGGCGTTATCATAGCTTTAGCAGTGTTAGGAATGGAATTCCATTAGCCTCACAGTGATTGATATTAGTATTAATTAGTGTTTCATGCCTACAGAAACAATGCATATTTTCTGAGCTGTATATATTTATTTTATCAGAAAGAAAGATTGTAGCATACTTATATTTTATAGAGCTCAGGTGCTTGCCAATGACCATGATTCAATAATAAAAGGTTTGCTCAGTAAGCAGCTTTCTCATTCCCTCTTGACAAATCGGCTCTCTTAGCAAGACACTGGGTTGTTAACTTTAGAAATTTTTAGCAAAAGTGGAAGAAAAGTGAAATTTGTAGGAAAAACATTTCGTTTTCAAAAGGGTGTATAAGCACTTGCTCGGTATGTGAATAACCAAAACAATATGGAAAAGATACTGACATACAGCTTAAATCAGGATATCATAAGGCATCTTTTTGGGGCAATGAACGTGCAAGGTGGACGTTTTGACAATTTTTGAGTCCGATGCCTTTCAAATACAGGTTGGGGAAGTACTTACTACGTTACTTAAAAGATACATAAGTTACCAACAAAAGCGCATTTAGCAATATGTAACTAATCATAGCCTCCTGATGGCAGATGGTTTTTTATGAAAAGTTTTTTCAAATATACACTCGGAGGTGTGCCATTGCCTGTCGAGGTGCCTCTGCTATTACAAACAACATTTCCTAATATATCATTTGCTGTTCCATGCCCGTGGTAGTTTGTCAAGTAAAGGGTGGTTAAGTTTCAAGGGCCGGGCTTAATTTTGAATAAAATAGATTTTTTTAAGAAATTATTATTATTTCTCTTTATTATGATAATATTGGTATGGTTCAATAACGTATAGAACAAAATATTGGCCAAATGGCCGCCGCGGCTTCGGCGGCACACCTCCAACCGATGGTCCAAATTTTCGATGGCGCTGAGGCATAATTGAGGTTCTATGCCGTTAATGTGCCGAATTATCTCATCTTTTAGCTCTTGAACTGTTGCTGGCTTATCGACGTACACCCTTTCTTTCAAATAACCACAAAGAAAGAAATCCAACGGCGTCAAATCGCATGATCTTGGTGGCCAATTGACATCGCCGCGACGTGAGATTATTCGGCCATCAAATTTTTCGTCCAAAAGAGCCATTGTTTCGTTAGCTGTGTGACAAGTGGCACCGTCCTGTTGAAACAACATATCGTCCACATCCATATCTTCCAATTCGGGCCATAAAAGGTTCGTTATCATCTCACGATAGCGAACACTATTCACAGTAACTGCCTGACTGGCTTCATTTTGGAAAAAATACGGCCCAACGATGCCGCCGGCCCATAAACCGCACTCTTGGATTGTCATTCACCCAAATGTGGCAATTCTGCTTATTGACGAATCCACTGAGGTGAAAATGTGCCTCATCACTGAAGATGATTTTCCTCACGAAGTGCGTGATATGCATTTTGATTTGAACGCCCGTTTTTATAATACCTAAGCCTGAATAACTTGAACGCTTTGTTTGATTATCTGTCTTTCCATGGTTCAAATTGAGTTAGTCTCAGATTGAAAAATGTCAAGTGAAATGTAGAAAAAAACTTGAAGTTTAGGTGTGGTTCAAATTCAATATCGGCTTTTGAAATTTAACCACTCTTTAGTTATGAATGTAAGAATAAACGCGACTTGGGGGTCAAAACTGCAAACTTACGGGGGCATAACATAGTAAAGCAAGGCGTGTTCACTACTAATTGTTAGTCAACTAAATTTATGATGAGTTCGCTTCTCCTCTGAAAGGGTTTCATTAGGGCCATAATGCTTAGGTAATATAATAGCTTCATATTGGCAAAACTTCCCAACTTCTTGACCAGTTTTTAATTTAAGAATTAATTCACAAAATATTAATCTGGGTTTAACTTAATAACATTTTTTTAATATCATTCTTGGCAATTTCTGTTTGTACCATTTATAATTTAAGTAAAAAGAAAACATTTTTTGCTACCATTTTTTCCATTTTCTTCGCCCTTTTTAAATGCGACCTTTTGTAAGGGAGTTTCAAAATTCTAATGTGACAAGACGGTCCCTGCCTCAGACAATTTAACACAAATTTAAAATAAAATAAATGTATTAAATAAATTTAATAAAAAAGGGAGTAAATCTCTGAACGATATTAATGTTTCACAAAACAAAAGTGTTAACAAAAAAATTTTTTTAAATCAAAAACAAAAAAATTTCACTCGACTCGTTTGACATATAATAAAAGTAAAAAAAAAGACTCAAAGGTTTCATTAGTGTAAATGTAGTTTTAAGCAATTTGTGTTTTTTTAAGGAAAATATGTTTTTTCAAAAATATTTGTATACTAATTTACTTTCTTAAGAATTGCAAACTTTTTCTTTCCAATTTCAAAGCTGGCTTTCGCGTTATTATGTAAGTCAAACAGTTGGAATTCTTAGGAATTTAGTGGCAAGAGTAGTTGAAATAATTTAATTTGTAGTTTATTGTAAAAATATATGTAGATTTGTAGTGCAGCTACTTCCAAATAAATATCCAGAGCAAATTGTAAATAAATGCATATCTACTTACGTACACCAATAAAGTCAAATTGTTAAATGAAATGCATTTTTTATTTCGGTCTATGAAGAAAAGGTTTGAGATGTGCATTTTTTGAAAAGAAATTTTGAAAGAAACAAGAAAATTATCTGCTAGTGGAGGAGGAAGAAAACAAGCAGCAGCTACGAGTTAAGTGTTGTGAAATTATGAAAGTTAAACTGCAGCTGAGATTATTCAATCTGCGTGGCATTAATGGGAGAGAGCAGCAAATAAGGATTCAGTTTTGGAATGAAGTTTACTTTTTAGGGCAACTGTTTGGAGTGCCAAACTAACTTTTTTTTGCTAAGCGAAAAATATTTCCAGTTTTTGTTTATTTTATTTATTTTATTTCATCTGGAATTAACTGATTTTGTTATTGAAATAAATGTTCGCTGTTTTTAATGAAGACTAGCAGACTGTTCTTGGGCTATCGTCCTGCGGAGGTTTGTACCTGAATACTTTCTTCAGCTGCCGAGCTGCATAAGGCTAGCAAGTTGCTCTGTGTACTCTGTAAATTCCGTCAGGGGAAGAGTGGACGGGGGCTACACTTGGGGCAGGGCCTGCTGAACTTGTTCATGGATGGATCGAAGTTGGAAGGAAACGTAGGTGGAGGAGTCTTTTGCTAGGAGCTCCCCATCAGACTCAAATTCAGGTTAACGGACCACTGCAGTGTGTTCCAGGCAGAGGTAGCCGCAATCAAGAAGGCAGCTGATTGGTTGCTCACATGCGTACCAACAGTCAAGAAAGTAGGGTCAGTGACGGTGCATTCGAAACTAGTCAAGGAGTGCTTGACCCCACTCTCGACTGCGTCCGAATTCTTTGACATAAGCCTCATCTGGGTTCTTGGTCACAGCGACATTGCGGGAAACTGTGAGGCGGATAAGCTGGACAGACAAGGGACATGTGAGGTGATTTCCCGCGAAGGGAGAGAAATAGGATCCCCCTGACTACCTGCAGTCTGCTCCTGGAAAGATGGACATCGCGCCAACTCAGCGAGCGTTGGGCAAGTACACAAACTTGTAACTTGCCACGTGTGAACCGGAGGCGCAAAATATCAGCTCTCGAATCTAGTGGGTTTTCTCACAGGTCACTATGCGCGAGGAATGCATGCTGCGAGACTTGGAATCACCTCGAGTCCTATTTGCGCTGGCTGAGATTATAATTTTTCTTGGCTTCTTCCCTTAATTTCGAGAGCTCATTGCTCCACCAGGGAGGATGTGTTATTTTGCCTATTTAATTGGACACGACGTCTTGTAGGCCCTATTGAATGTCTTCTCCAATGTTGCAACTCTACTCTCAAGGTTTTCCGTCAGAGTGATTTGGCTGATCGGAATTCCTCCCAACCTATTGTTCACTACATTTTTGAACTCTTTCCAATTAGTTCTTAGTGGGTTTCGATACGGTAAGGATGTATCCACCCTCAGATCCAGCTCGTAAAGGATCAAGCTGTGATCCGAGAAAGAATTTTTGTTGGAAACCTTCCATTTTTCTACCCTTACCGAACTGTTTACGGACAGTAAAGTAACACCAATTACTTCCGCCCATCCCCTAAAGTACTCCGTACTAGGAAAGGTGAAAGTCGGGGTGTTACCTCTGTTGCATACCGTCAGGTTAGTTTTGATAATAAAGTCGTAAAAAGATTCACCTCATTCGTTCGTCTCCGAGCTGCCCCATACAGAGTGCCTTGCATTGGCATCGCATCCGAGTAGCAGGTTCTTATTTCTGGCTTCACGCAGAAGCCAACGAGCCTCCTCGGGTGGTGCTAGCCGATCATGTGCCATTGATGATCCCGGCCAGTATGATGCCGACACCGTCAGCGGCTTCTACCTCCACAGCCGTCACTTCCTGTGAACAATATGATGGGATTAAAAATATGTTCAAATGTTTCTTAGCTACAATACAAGATCTGGGGTTACCTTCAGTCCGTTTGTAAAAAAAGTTGTGGTTGTTTCCAGTAAACCCCTTCACCTAGGGCTCCTGGATTAAAGCGATGCCGACATCCTCCTCCGCCAGGAGAACGGTTAGGTTGGCATTTGCAGTCCGCGAGTGCTGCAGGTTTATTTGGGCGTCGCCAAGTTGCACTCCCGGGTGCTGCTCATTAGCGCCATCGTTTTTGGTAGATGCGGCGTCGTCAAGTTGCATGCCTGTGAGCAACTCGTTGGCGCCGTCAACCTCGTCCTGTTCATCCTCCGGATTTGCAGAGCGGAATATCTTCAGTTGCGTTTTCCTGACGCCGAACGGAAGTTTGTTGTTTGGAATCCAGATGCGAGCCCTCGGCCGTCGAGGGGTTTCGCTGGCCGGGATTGGTTTGAGCCTCCAACCTTCCCAGTCGCTCTGGATCTTGCCCACAACTATTTGTAGGAAGTTAAGGGAGAGTTTATCATCGCATTTGATCACCCTGTATCCGCGGGTGATTTTGGCCCCTTGCCTTATCGGCCGCGTCCTTTGGATGAGTTTTCCCTTCAGCCTCATTTTTATTTATTCTACCGAGAATAGCCAGAGACCTCTGGACGGGGCCTTTTTTAACGTTTTGGCGCTTTTGCCCCTTGGCATCAGCGGATGTGGTGGCGTGCTGTGGTGGCGTGCTGTGGCCCACAGCTTTGCCATCAACCGTCTCTTGGATGGAGGCCAAGAGTTCCTCCTCTAAGGAAGTTCCCAACTTCCTCAGTTCGTTAGTGTTGGTCCGTGTTGTCCATTTGTCCATCTGTTTTGTCAATGGGAGCGTCCGTTTGTCCGTTCATTTTGGGTTTGTGTCCGTCCGTTTGTCCGACTTCTTTGTACCGTTAGCCGAACTTTTTGTTTGTTTTTGTTGTTTGTTCATTCTGTTTCTTACGGTCACCTGCCCTTCCAGAGGGCTGCCCATGTCGTCATGTGCGGTGACCAATGAGGATGTAGGGGAAATAAACGGTCCGCCATGGCAGCGCCCCATACCATGGTAAGGCCACCGTTACAACCTGAGGCGGCCTGATGTCAGGAGAGCTCCGTTAAAAGATAGCATAGTTTTATCCCCCGGCTGCCAAACCCACCCAATAGGCACGAGTCGCGTTAAACCTTGGGTTGAGGGAGTTTTTTAACGAAGTTTACGTCTTCGACCTGTGTGGTTCGCGGGAGACCAACTCTCCTACCTTCCATATCTGGGAGGCGTTCCCCTATCCACCACTTGGGAACGCGCCCTATAGGGATAACAGGTTCCCCCAAAGGGGGATTTTTATTAAAATTATTTAAAATGAAGAAGTCAATATATTTTTTTAAAAATTGGAATACAGTTTATTTATACATTAAAATAATATACAATTTTTTTTTTATTTTAATCATTTAAAATGGCGGATGTGCAGTCAACTCTTTCAGGAAGGTCGCAGCGGGGCTTCTCAATCGGCGAGCATTATAGCATCGGCGTCTGTGATCTGAATACAAAAAACCAAAAAGCTTTTTGTTTATCAAAGTCACTATTTCTATGTGAATTAAAAAAAAATGAAAAAAAAGAATTCACGCAATAAAATGCTTAAAAAAAAATGAATTTCGGGGCGAATTTTCCTACTATTTTTGCTTCGAAAAAATTATTTTTTCGAAAAATTTTGGATTAGAATTCTAAAGGAGTTACCTGACAAAGCCGTTCTCTACTTAAGAAATATATTTAACTCAGCATTACGAATGAAGTATTTTCCACTGCCTTGGAAGGTTGCTGAAATCATCGCAATACCCAACCCTAATAAAGACGCCTCTGAAGCTTCTTCATACAGACCAATTAGTTTATTACCATCAATATCCAAACTTTTTGAGAAGCTTATACTTGATCGCCTTGACCCCATACTACAGGCGCGAAACTTATTTCCTTCACACCAATTTGGAAAGAAATTGATAAAAGAAATACATGCGTTGCTGTGTATCTTGATGTAGCGAAAGCTTTCGGCAGCGTGTGTCACAAGAGTTTAATATTTAAACTTAAACAGTATCCTCCACTCAACTACTATTTGTTAATGAAAAGCTTTTTAGCAAACAGATACTTTTATGTGAAATATGGAGACAAATACTCAAACATTCAACTCATGGAAGCCGGTGTACCTTAGGGCAGTGTACTAGAGTCCGTACTATATGTGCTGTACACAGCTAATATTACCTTGCCTGCAAGTATCGACATGATAGCGACTTCTGCAGATGACTTCGTCCTATTGGCAACTCATAAAACCTTAGAAGCAGCAAAAAACAAGTTACAACAGATTTTGAATAAAACACTAACATAGTTTATTCTAACAAGAAAGTAGGACACACGAATCGGACAATAAACAATTCTGAAATCCCGATAAACACCAAAGCAAGATACCTTGGAATGACTATTGGATCCAAGCTTCTCTGGAAAGAACATATCACGTTGAAAAGAAATGAGGTAAAAAACAGATTCCGACAACTATACTGGCTACTTGGCAGGCGCTCGAAACTGTCATTGCTGAATAAAACCCGTATATACAAAACTGTGATTGTGTCAATCTGGGCATACGGCATCGAAATCTGGGGGACATTATTCAACGACTACAATCAAAAATACTCAGAACTATAACCAATGCACCTTGGTACGTCCCAAACGAAGATATTCATCGTGACCTCAACATCGATACAGTAGCAGAAATCATGAGCAATCGCAGCACAAATCATATTGTCCGTTTAATGAACCATATAAATACTGACATGCGACAACTCCCATCAACAGAAAGGGCAACCTCCAGGCGGCTCAAATGACCAACCCCAAATCAGCTGATAGCTAAATAGAATAATTTAAAGCTATGTATATCCACTTGTAAACTCACACAAAACCTTAACCAAAATGTAATATTGATAATGATTATTGTTGTGAAATCCTAGCTGTAGAAAGAATTATTTATTTAGTGACATATGACAGGTGTAATTAATAAAGGAGGAAAAAAAAATTTATGAAAAAAAAATTTTTTTTTTGAAATTTTATACATAGGTATCTGAGCCATTAAATTGAGCCATAATAATCGGCATATCTGCACAACAGCGGGTTAACAAACCAACTGCCTTCGTTCATCAAACTGTTATACGCCTCCCAGCAGTTTGTTTTGCGCCTCTTCAAGACTGTTTGACAGCCACTGCATAAATTTGGCATATCTGGAATACGTAACGTTATCTGGAAATTGTAAACACTTGTGGAAGGTAAGTTCAACACATGTACAATAATTGTGGAAAGTGTTTTACTTTCTGTAAGCCATTTGCGGGCCATGGCTTAGTGATTCCAATGCTGGCATTGCAGATGGCAAAAAGTCTTAGGCGACAGAGGAGTGATGGATACTGGCATTACTGCTTCAACAAGGTAATAAATTTTATATATGTATATGTGTGCGAGTGCTGTGTTGTGGAATGTAAGTGCTCACGTGCTTAATTTAAGGTAGGGCAACGCGACTAACAGAGTATTTTAAAATATTGAGCGGTGGGATATTTTTAATAAATATTTATATGAAATATTTCTCCCTTTTGTTGTCCGGAAAATTCACAGCAAAGGTGTGAGAACAGAAAAGTATAAATGGAGGTGTTGAAATTTTTTAAATAAGTGACGTTATTTTATTAAAACATGCATTTTTTTTCAGGTAGTCTTAAACTCAAGCCAAGATTCAAAAGTGCTTGGTGATTGTTTTCGGAAGTTGGACAGATGGAGTAATGTGATTTTATTCGAATATGCTTTCAACTAAGCCTTATTTAGGGGTGGGCGAATATTTCTAGCAATCACGAGCATACGATTATATAGACGGCTTTTAACCCTTCGCTAAAACCCACTGAAACTTTCTGACAAAAATTTTCGTAGAACTCTTTAGCCCGCAACTATCTTATTTCACAGAATTTGTTGAATTTTGGTTTTTAAAGTGGTCAAATTCGAACGGATAAGGAGAAACTAGAAAAATAGAAAATGTTTCAGATGTTTCGTTGTGTAGGTGGAATTTCCCGGCTGTGGGACCAAAAATTCCCTCCTTGTCCACCGTGGCATTGAAGCCACCAATGATGGATTTTTATGACGTGGCGTGAGCAGCGTTCATAGAAGAAATCGTTGCTCGGATCGTCCTTCTCTTCCGACGGGGCGTGGACCCAAATTAGCGAGATGTTGATAAATCTTCCTTTGATGCGGATTACTGCGAGACGCTCGACCACCGGAGTGAACTAAAGTATTTGGCGACGAAGGGTCTCTCCTACAACAAATCCAACAACGAATTTGCACTCCTTTATAATGGCAGCTGTAGTAGACGTCGCAAGGCCCTAAGCTTTTCTTGCCTTGCACCGGCCATGGCATCTCTTGAATGGCAGTGATGTCAGCATTTGCTCTAACGAGGATTCAACCAGCCGTGCAGAGGCACCTTCTCTATTAAGGGACCATACATTCCAGGTGTATGCCCTCAAATCATAGTCCGTAGTTCATTTGCAGTGGTCGTGATCAGAATAAGCAGTTCTCCTCTGAGGCTTTGTTTGGTATTCCATTGGGGAAGAATTTTTACGTGACGATTCCCGAACTTAGTGTACGACCACGTATCCTGGAATGCTTCGCCTTCTCGCTAGCTCGCTCTCAAACGGATGTCCGGGAGCTATACACGGCGAAGGCCGGATGCTGTGAGCTGCTTGAACCGCATGCAGAATAATCATCCTGGCCACCTTCAGGTAATAGGCATTCAGGTACTTTCCCCACATGCGTGGACTTCCTCACACGGAACCATCCTCCATACCATATCGTGTATCTGCTTACGAAAATACTTAGCGAGTATTCTATCCATTCGCAAATGGATGTAATATACGAAACCGTATGTATATGTACACTAAAGCACTATTTTACTCTGATTTTTCACTGGAGCGCTTTACGTATTTGAATATAACATGAAGAGTTATGGGAATCCGGCTGAGAAACTTACAGTGAATACTGGGAATATTCTCAGCTACTCATGAAATATAAGATGACAAAAAAAAAGGAAAAAACTTTTCAAAAAGGACAAAAAAAAAAATTCCCAAAAAATTAGTTTTGGTTCAAATTTTTTTTAATAAAAAAATAAGTTTTTGTTGAAAGTTTTTTTAATAAAAAAATAATTTTTTGTTCAAAGTTTTTTTAATAAAAAAATAGTTTTTTGTTCAAATTTGTTTTAATAAAAATATTATTGTTTTAAAATTTTTTCCAAAAAAAATTGTTGGAAAAGTATATTTCAAAAATATTATTTTTGTTTTCAAATTTTTTCCAAGAAAAATTCTTTAAAAAATATATTTAATCCTGAAAATTAATAAATATTAAAAATAACTGAAGATATTATTTCGCTTTGAAAACTCTATACCAAAATTTGCAACAACGAATAATCTCAAAATTATTGATATTTTCTTTAAACAGTTTTTCAGTTTACTTCTTATTATATTCAAGCTTACAATTAAACCAATTTCCCAAAAGTTTACGACAATGTTTAAAATACTTGCATCACTTGACATGGAATCGCTCAACACCGAGACCACTTGAAATTTTTGTGTGCGCCTTGCATGAAGGAAGTATGCCATTGCATAACTTTAAGCTAATATACCATATTTGAGGTTCCATTTTCGGTTGAATAGAATTTAAATGAAATTTTAAATCACAAATTGAACCTTAAATGTAATTTGCACCGAACCTGCGTCACAAATATACGCCGACATTTAATCTACTATGTTGCGGTATTGCGGTCATTTAGACTACATTAGTGGTGAGTTTTTGGACTTGTTGTTGATGCTAAATAATAATGAAAGGTGGGTTCATCAGGCGCGGCAACTGGAGTGATGTAGCATTTTCCTCTTCAGCATTGGAATATTAGAATAAATATGGCAAATATATAGTAGTAATAAATAGTACTGTGAATAAAATCTACTTTTTATAAATAATCTTTTTTTCGATTAATGTCTATGTCTATGAAGATGCCCATAGCGTAGTCCCTCCTGTCGATGGCTAGCTCTGCCCTAGCAACAAGGTTTTGCAGTGCCGACTCGCAGGATTTTCACTTTGATAGGCATCCTGAAATGTAGAAAGAGTGTGGGCCTTCAGCGAATTCTGACGTACGCGCAATTCCACCAGTCGTTCGAGACTTTTCAGCATGAAAGAGGTCATGCTGATGGGACTTAAGCTTTCGGGGCTGGTGTAGTCGTCTCTTTCAACCTTTGGGATAAAAGTGACCCTCACCATCCTCCAAGAGTATGGTATGTAGGCCAGTGCCAGACATGCAGAGAAGATTTTCTTCAGGGCTGCTGTCACGGACACTGCGCATTCCTTCAGCATCACAGGATATGTGCCATCTGATCCGGGCGACTTGTAGCTGCCAAAAGGCTTGTTGGCAAATTGAATGGCGGCCTCATTCACCACAGATCTGGCAACGAACCAGTCATGCCGAGAAGGTGTAGCAGCTCTGACAACCACCTCTATCAATAAGGGCTGTTGCCGGCTGACGATTATCTGATTACCAGGAAAGTGAGATTCCATCAGCAAGCTGAATGTCTCACTTTGCCGCTCCGTGAAGAAGCCATCAGATTTCCTAAGTGACCCCAGCTTTGCAGTTGGGTCCCTTTTCAAGATCCCAATCAATCTCGCCGTGTCACTCAGAGATTCAATACCGCTGCAGAATTCCCTATATGAGGCTCTTTTCGATTCCCGAATAAGTCTCTTGTAGTTCTTCTGAACATCACGGTATCGCTCCCAGTCCTCACCAAGGTTAGTCTTGAGGGCCTGGTTTAGAAGCTTTCTCAACTCACGCCTCAACATCTGGATCTCTCGATTCCACCAAGGAACGGGAGTCCGGTTAGGGAGAGGTCGAATTGGACAGGCTGACTCAAAACATTCAGTTAGGGCAGCGTTAAGTTTCTCAACAGCTACCTCAATGGCCTGTTCTTTTCGAAGTCTTGGTGGAGCAACGTCAAGGTCCCGCAACGTCCCCCTAAACTTCTGCCAGTCTGTTTTTCTGGGGTTTCCAGAGGGCAGTGCCATTTGTGCCCCCTCGCCACACTGAAACTCAATGTACCTGTGGTCTGAGCACGAATCTTCGGCAAGGACTCTCCAGCTCTTGATTGACCACCCACTTTTTGAGTTTGATAGGATGATATCAATCACACCCTGCCTTCTAGCTGTCATATGTTTAGGTAAGAGGACGCGATAAATTCGAATATTCGAGAGCCCCGTCCATTGCACTTGCTGCTTCCCCAGATTGTATGTTAGGCATTAGCATCGCAACATAGGATGAGGCCCAGATTGCGCCGCTCACAGAACCTCACGAGACTAGTGGTCTTTCCGGGTGGCGGCCCTTCCAGTCGCGTCTACCTCTGTAACACACCTCAGCCGCTACCAGGTCTAGCGGCTCAAGGATCGTCACAGTGAGGTGGGATGATACTATACTACATATAATCGCTTACATTCGATTAAGAATAGCAAATAAAGAAGAAGAATCAATATTAATAAAAAAAATGTAATCGAATGAAATTTATAATATTTTTACTACATATTTCTAAAGATGTTGAATTTATTAAAGGGTTTATAAAAGGTGATAATTTCAAAATTATCATTTTTAACATCTATGCTGAAAAAATCTGTCAAGAAGCTCTTTAGAAGCATGCGAAGTAATACTGCGTGTGGCTTGCACAATACTTCTATGCGGTGCAAAATGTTGGACCCTGAAAGTTGCTGACATGAACAGACTTGAGGCTTTTGAAATGTGGGGGTTAGAAGAATTTTTAAAATTGCGTAGCATGTCTCTAATGTGGAAGTTTTACGTCACATTAAGCGTGATCGTGAACTCCTGCAGACATAAAACTTATCGTAATTAATTAAAATTTTATTAATTATGTAATCGATAATGCAATGAGGTAAGCTCCTTTATTTAATTTATTTGTTGATACCACGAAGAAACGACCAACAACAAAAGGTACAACACAACCCGAAAAACTGGTCGGAAAAATGTGATATGTAACAACAAAATTTGAAAAAAAATGTACTTAAACTATGGATGCTTTCCAATGCTTGACAATTTATTATTTTGCAAAAAACAAACAGTGCGAAATTTTTTGAAATTCAATATTTCAAAAGGTGTATTTTTGTTTTTTTTTAACTTTTTCCAAATCAAGAGGACACCTCAAACTTCATTTGAGCTGAATGCCCAGTTGCTAAAATCAGTTGTTTTTAAGTAATGAATTTTTGAGTAAAAAACTGTTTCGCACTTTTTGTTTTTTGCAAAATAAAAAATTTTCAGCTACTTTTTTGCTATTATTTGTAAACGATGTCACTCGTGCAAGTAATGACGATCACTTTGAACCTAGAATTATTAAAATCGGTTCGTTTTTGACTAAGTTATGAGCATTTAAAAAAAAAAAATTTCTTATATAATTAAAAATATCGATTTTGAGCCGAAAAACAAAATTGCCAATAAATCTTGAAAACAATTTTTTTCGGGCGAACAAAAAAATACAGAGAGCAACATATTTGAGTTACATCGAAATCGAAGAATATGTCCCGAATAGCCCGGTTGAATTGAAATGGAAAGCATATATGGCAGTTTTCAAAAAAGCGAGAAAAAGTAATTTAGAAAAGTTCTGAATAAAATGTGAATTAAAAATTAAAAAAAAGGTCTATATTTACTTGATATTGCCATATATAATTGACGCTTATGCCCTTTTTGGGTGTATGACCAAGTTGCTTCTCCTGTTTGTGGCGTGCGCCTTGATGCTGTTCTACAAATGGAGAGACCGACTTGGAATGGCACATATAGGAGGAGCTTTTTTATCGCAGAAATACACTGCGCGGTTTATTATTGCTTATCGAGGGGCGACGGCTACTTGGAAAAACTTTTTCCATTATTTGATGTTCATGCAGGGAGATTTGAACCTATGCACTTGCAAATGATAGTCACGCACCAAGCTATTGGGCTACGGTGTCCGCCATCTCAAATAATCTACAATTAATTATAAGTAATTTCTTAATAGCAGAGGGCGCGTGACATAAATAAGTCATTGTAAACCCACACCAAAATAATCAGTTTGTAGTTAGTTGAAAATAAACTGAGTTTGCGGGTGGTATTGCCATGGAAAGGAAGTCAGTTAAGCCCAGGGCTTCCGAGCAAGTCGTTTTTGCATTACTCCACCCTCCAAGCAAAAAAAAAAATTGAAAATTAAAACAAAAAAGAGGTTGTCTGCAAAGTCGGTTTACTGACGATAGTTTAACGTGATAACGTCATAAGAAAATACTGATTGAATGGTTGCATTTTTCAAAAGAAAATTTTAATTTTATTTGTTTGATACATATTTTGTATGGATATAGAGAATGAGTTAACATTAACATAACATACACTTTAACATAACATAACATAACATAACATAACATAACATAACATAACATAACATGACATAACACAACACAACACAACACAACACAACACAACACAACACAACACAACACAACACAACACAACATAACATAACATAACATAACATAACATAACATAACATAACATAACATAACATAACATAACATAACATAACATAACATAACATAACATAACATAACATAACATAACATAACATAACACAACACAACATAACATAACATAACATAACATAACATAACATAACATAACATAACATAACATAACATAACATAACATAACATAACATAACATAACATAACATAACATGACATAACACAACACAACACAACACAACACAACACAACATAACATAACATAACAAATTACCCCGTATTAAAGCACTTATCAACAGCTTTCATTTGATACCCATATTGTACATACACAACCAAAGGTTACCCGGGTCCACGTTTTGACCTATATCTCGAGACCCCAGTCACGGAGCGGCATGAAAAATATTCTGTACTAAAGCATTCAGCAACAGCTTTCATTTGATACCCATATTGTACATACACGTCCGAAGGTTACCCGGGTCCACGTTTTGACCTATATCTTGAGACCCTATCTACCAATAGGTATTCAAACTATGCGGAAGTCATCTTCAATACCTCCTTAACAATGTGTGTAAGTTTGGTTTAATTCGGTTCAAAGTCACGGTGGGTCCACGTTTTGGCATATATTTCGAGACCCTAGTCATCAATAGGTATGAAAATTACCCCGTATTAAAGCACTTATCAACAGCTTTCATTTGATATCCATATTGTACAAACACATTCTAGGGTCCACGTTTTGGTCTCTATCTCGAGACCCTAGTCACGGAGCGGATGGAAATACTCTGAACTAAAGCATTCACCAACAGCTTCCATTTGATACCCATATTGTACATACACGTCCGAAGGTTACCCGGGTCCACGTTTTGACCTATATCTTGAGACCCTATCTACCAATAGGTATTCAAACTATACGGAAATCATCTTCAATACCTACTTAACAATGTGTGTAAGTTTGGTTAAATTCGGTTCAAAGTCACGGTGGGTCCACGTTTTGGCATATATTTCGAGACCCTAGTCATCAATAGGTATGAAAATTACCCCGTATTAAAGCACTTATCAACAGCTTTCATTTGATATCCATATTGTACAAACACGTTCTAGGGTCCACGTTTTGGTCTCTATCTCGAGACCCTAGTCACGGAGCGGATGGAAATACTCTGAACTAAAGCATTCACCAACAGCTTCCATTTGATACCCATATTGTACATACACGTCCGAAGGTTACCCGGGTCCACGTTTTGACCTATATCTTGAGACCCTATCTACCAATAGGTATTCAAACTATACGGAAATCATCTTCAATACCTACTTAACAATGTGTGTAAGTTTGGTTTAATTCGGTTCAAAGTCACGGTGGGTCCACGTTTTGGCATATATTTCCAGACCCTAGTCATCAATAGGTATGAAAATTACCCCGTATTAAAGCACTTATCAACAGCTTTCATTTGATACCCATATTGTACATACACATTCGAAGGTTACCCGGGTCCACGTTTTGACCTATATCTCGAGCCCTATTTCCAAAATAAAATATAATCCATGTTACTCGTGATGTAGCTTTCGAATGGTGAAAGAGTTTTTAAAATCGGTCCAGTAGTTTTTGAGCCTATTCATTACAACCAAACAAACAAAGTTTTCCTCTTTATAATATTAGTATAGATATGGTAAATATTACCATACATTTTTTCCTTCATATATAATAAAAAAATTAATAATAATAACATTAAAACAACAGGTATTATTAACAAACTTGGTTTTATTTTAAATTCTTCAAGTATATCAAATTAATAATAATCAATAAGAAGGCATATGCAAATACAAATACGTGAATTTATATATGTACATATGCGCATATACATACATATATACGCTCACTTAAGTAGGGGAGAGCAAGATGTCGAACGTTGCCGTTCGTTTGCTTTGTTTGCTTTGTCGTTCCTTCCGCGCTTTCGCTTGCAGTTCATTCAATGCAATGAGCAAGGTAACACTAATATGAGCAAGGTAACACTAATGAGCAAGGTAACACTAAAGAGCAAGGTAACACTAATATGAGCAAGGTAACACTAATGAGCAAGGTAACACTAAAGAGCAAGGTAACACTAATGAGCAAGGTAACACTAAAGAGCAAGGTAACACTAATATGAGCAAGGTAACACTACTGAGCAAGGTAACACTAATGAGCAAGGTAACACTAATATGAGCAAGGTAACACTAATGAGCAAGGTAACACTAAAGAGCAAGGTAACACTAATATGAGCAAGGTAACACTAATGAGCAAGGTAACACTAAAGAGCAAGGTAACACTAATGAGCAAGGTAACACTAAAGAGCAAGGTAACACTAATATGAGCAAGGTAACACTACTGAGCAAGGTAACACTAAAGAGCAAGGTAACACTAATATGAGCAAGGTAACACTAATATGAGCAAGGTAACACTAATATGAGCAAGGTAACACTACTGAGCAAGGTAACACTAAAGAGCAAGGTAATACTAATATGAGCAAGGTAACACTAATATGAGCAAGGTAACACTAATATGAGCAAGGTAACACTAATATGAGCAAGGTAACACTAATATGAGCAAGGTAACTACATATGAACAGTAATGAGCAAGGTAACGACACATTTTTTCGTGCGTGCAGCCTGTTAAATCGAATTATAAGACGTTATCACGTCAATAAAAAAAAAAAATTACGAATATTTCTTATTTTATAACAAACAAAGAAATACATTTTTTTCGGCACCAAAACTCACTACTCCTTAGCTCCGTCCTCTTGTGCTCATCTCTGTTCGGATATGAAGATCTAGATGAAACGAGTAATTAAGTCAAAGTATTAGCCACAAGTATTTGAGAAATAGTTAATATAGTTCAAATGGATTTAAATACTGTTGCACTCAATGCTTTTGTAATCTACCCAAGAATCAAGTTGGACTACAGGAATAAACTAGATTTGTAAAAAATTACAGCTTCATTAGAAAATGTGATTTAAAGGGCTTACATTGACACAAAACATATGAAGAAATTGAATGATAAAACCCTACTAACCTCTAGTCAGCTCAACTAAGCAACTCTACGTATTTCACCTTTTTCTTTTCTCTTGCTTTGTTGATTTTTCAACTACAGCATATTTTTTCTTTTTTGATTAGTCATATGACGAATTATTTTATTAAGTAATTCAATCTTAACTTAATTACAACAAACTATACAATTCAAATAAATCTCAAAAGAAAAAAATTTAACTCACTGAAGAAAAAATACCAAATCACCACACTCTGACGCTTCAACTTAAAAGTTTTCCAACAAGCGTAATTACAACCTCATTAAGTGCGCGTGTTTGTACTTTTTCACCGCTTTTGGCGCAGTTGGGATATTTTCCCCACATTTTCACTTTTTTTGTTTTTTTCTTGTGGACTTAATGCTGTGTAATTTGCGGTTAAATGGAGGAGGAATATGATTACCTTACTTGAGAATGTTTAATGAAATTTCCGTGGCATTTCCCTCATTTTTATTTTGCTCTCTTTTTTTTGCCAGCACTGGAGTTTACGTGTAAATATGCAGATGTCTTTTCTCGTATGAACGCGAGTTGGGTGTCTGCAAAGATGTCGGCATATGTCGGCATATGTGGAACCTAATTACCAACATTTGTAACAATTTCGCTTTTGTGCGAGATGAAGGGTAATATAGGGTGCGCTTACAATAATGCAAACGGTGCTATGTTTAAATGTGGGCATTAGGTGGCAACGAATGGTTATTATAATATTCAAGAGTTATTCGCTGCTACTAATATTTTGCCATCTTCCGGGTGCTCGAATGCTACTCATGTACCTTATATAGCAAATTACCGTAGTATCGCCATTCAACGTAGTTATGGTGGCAGTCGGTCTGCCCGACCAACTCACTAAGACCTTACAGGTCCGTTGTGATATCACTGTGCTGCACGGGAACACCATTTACCTTCCTTCGTGGAGCCATTTTGTCGCTCTTATGAAACGTAGAATTGATTCCAACCACACGCCAGACAGCTTTGTAAGAGCTTAAAAAAGTTTTCACCTAGGCAACCTGCTCTGATTTTAGCTAGGGCAGGAGAATTGCAAAGGAAGCTCTCAACTGTTTCTTCCTCTTCCTCATCTCTTCAACATCTACAATACCTTTGGGAGAAAACTCCTAGTCTCGAGGAATGCCTGTCAAATAGTCAATGACCGGTTATACTCGCCACGACCTTCGAGATATTGCCTCTTGAGATACGAAGCAATTCCTTTATCCTTTTCTTGTTTATTTGTGGCCATAGTAGCCTAGCTGTTACACATGTATCTTCATCTCTCAGTGACCTCTTAGCCTCTTGGATAATATTGTTTTGATTATTACTCGTGGCCAAAGGTATTGCAATGGAAATTTTATCACTGATTAGTTGAAGAGCAGTATCTTTCCTGGGTAACTCATAAGCTTTACAATTTCCCTCCATTAATGCATGGTAAGTAATTAATGAACAAAAGTCCTGGGTTTGCCTGAAATGATATCCATAATTTTCCACGCCAAAAATTGCAAAGGTTTTACGAAAATAATTCCCTTTTGTTTCTGAACATTTTACTCCATACCTGCCGTCACCGGTCTCTCTCAAAGGTCTCTCAAAGTCTGTATTCTTTGTTGAAAAATCTGAGCCCATTTTTTTTCCATAACCGCAAGAACTAATGAAATTTCTTCGTATTTATTTTCTTAATCAACCGGCGCACAGTGCTCCGAAAGTCGACAGAAATCGAACTAGGACTGTTTGGTAGCATTTGAAAGCAAAACTCCAAATAGGGAAAGTTTGTAACATATTTTGTGACAAAACATAGCTTAAGCTTTAGAAGCCTCCTCAATTCAAAGTTAATTTATACACAGCATTTCACTTCCACGCTTAGCTTATAGAAGGAGTTGTGTTACAAAATGTGGTAAAAATACGTTTTTATTCTTAACAAGATTAGCAGTACATCCCTTTAAGGTAACTATGGAATCACTGATAAGCTACTTTGGCTCAGCAGAGTAGGCTTAAGACTACTAATTGGTTGCTTTACAGGTTACTGTAGTCCGAGATATCACTTAAACGAAATTGGTTTATCTGAAAGCATCACCTGCCGATTCTTTGAAAACGATTTCACAAAATTTAATAGGTGCGCAACTAAGGTCTCGCTGTTTTTTTGAATGAAAATAAAACTTTATTCTGAAAAACTGGTTACAAGTGAATCATTGAAAGTATTGCCCATCGCTGGCTACTACTTTTTCCCATCTTTCTGGTAGATCTCGTATACCGTCGCGGTAAAACTATTAATCTTTTGAGGCCATCCACGGATCAAGCTATTTTTTGATGTCTTCATATGAATGGAACTGCTGGTCAGCTAGACCATAATCTATCGATGGGAACAGGTGATAATCGGACGGCGAAATATCTGAAAAATATAGCGGATGTTGAAGGATTTTCCATTTCAGTGTTTCCAGGTAGGTTTTAATGGGTTTGTTTGGCAACGTGAGAGCGAGCGTTGCTGTAGTGCTGTAGAATCACTTTTTCATGCCTCTCCGCGTATAGCGGCCGCTTCTCGTGCAGTGATCGGCTCAATCACATCAACTGAAGTCGATACTGATCGCCAGTGATAGTTTCGCTCGGCTTTAACAATTTATATTAAATAACAACAACTTGGTCCCACCAAATACATAGAATAACTTTCGCAGCGTGAATATTCGGCCGAGGCGACGTAGAAGCATAACCGGGCAGTCCCCATGACTTTCATTTCTTTGGATTGAATGAATCCATTTTCCATCACCCGTCACGATGCGATGAAGAAAACTCTTCCTTTTTGGCCACTGGAGCAGTTGTTCACTGGCGAAAAAACGACGTTCAACGTCCCTTGCTTTTAACTCATAAAGAACCCAAGTCCCCTGTTTCTGAATCATTCCTAAAGCATGCAATCGCTTGGAAATGGATTGGCGGGTAACTCCTAATACTGAAGCAAGCTATTCTTGCGTTTGACACGGATCCGCATTGAGAAATGCCTCTAATTCAGCGTCTTCGAAGGTTTTTGAGTTTCTTTCACGCGAACGGTCGTCAACACTAAAATCACCGTCTTAGAAGGGACGGAAACAATCTCGGAAAGTTGTTTCACTTAAAGCTGCATCTCTATGAACTTTTTGTGGCTCTCGATGCGCTTCAGCCTCCGTTTTTTTCGAATGAAAGAGGAAAATCAACACTTCCCGCAAATTACGATTATTCGACACAAAATCAGACATTTTCACAAAACCAAAAGGATATGATACCAAAAAAAAATCACTAATGTGTCGAAGCAGTTTGTTTACCATATACCTATCTAAGCTTGGTTTATGACGTTTAGGTTATGTTAGAACCGACTAGCAGACACCGCTGGCGGCATCTATTCACAAACAGCGGAACTTAGTTGCGCACCTTATAAAATATATGACTTTTAGATCTGAGACAGAAGATCTCTTTTGTTCGCAGTGCAATTTAGTGAAGAAATTATTTCAAGATGCCAAAGCTTATGATGCATTTTTGACAAGAAATTATTGCGAAATTTTCCTGTTTCCGCTTCCAATAGCATTTCATGTTGCCCAAAAGACCAGCTTTCCCTTCGAATAGCATTTTCCTAAAGACCAGCTTTATACTCGTGAGCGCGCATGTTACCAAAAAATTTCGTAGAAACTTCGTGCCTTTTCATGGCACTACACGCATACACTTTTACAAACCATTTTCTTTATTTATTTAGTGCACTAAGCACAAATACACGGCTTATGAGTTGCTATTTAATTTGATTTTGTTTGTGCCGCCATGCTTTACTAAATGTTTACCCCTAGTTAGTGGTATTGTGAACATCCAAAGGGTCGCTGGGGCGTATAAGTAATCCTTATGTTCGCTGTAATTATGTTGGAGGGTTCGCAAAGCCTTTTATGTACAATTCTTTCTACGCTCCTCTCTTGACAACATTTTTCTTATTCGACCAGTCAAAACACAAAAAAAACGTACTTAGTTTGTGTTTGTGAGTGTTTCTGTTCTATTGACAGACGTAATTTCGGCAACATTCACGCCACACAGCGAAAAAGCAGCCAACCAGCGAACACAGAGACCAAATCTGTGCAAAAAGTGTGCCAATAAAAGAAGTGAATGAAAAAGAGAAGAAAAGGAAAATGCAAAAAGTGGCAGCAATTAGCAATGAACAATGTCAAAGTGTAAATAACAACTGTGGTAATTTTTCGAGTAGTCAGTTTTTGCTGGAAGAAATGTCTATTCCCATACTGCGATTTAATGGCGACGAAGTTGTAGACAGCAAGAAATAGCGAAAAGGTAAAATTGTCAGCATAAGTTGACAGTATAAGTTCCAAATAAATTGTCATCAAATGACAAGAAGTCAATTGAAATAGCTGCGTTCGCTTTTTTCTTTTAATCGTTATTTAGTTGTGTTTTTGTTAGTTTAGAAGCCGATTGTCTCTTTAACACTTTAATAATAAAAGTATAAAACCACCTTGAATTTTCTTAAGGGGCCAGATACCTGTACAATTTAAAAAAAAAAAACATTTTTTAACTAATATACTAATATAATCTCTTAAGAATATGCCAGAAAATTTTTAAAACGTAAATTTAAGTATTTCTTATATTATAGATCGTCAACCGTGACGACTCTATTCTTTGCGTTCGAGCGCTGGGAGAGGTATACGGGTGACAAAAAATAACTGTATACAAACTTCTCTTTGCAATTAGATAAATGTAAATTTTTTTTAGCGAATTCTCTGATTTTGTGATTTTTGTGTGTGTTCTGACGTACAAACAAAAGTATTCGTTTCTGTTCCAGCTCTTTTTAAATACTTTGTGTAATGATGTCAAATAGTCACTCAGCTTTATAGCCCTGCATCAGTTAGAAGCACGCAACTGCGAGATAGCACGGAAGCTTGGAATTGCACGTTCATTGGTTTATCGTGCAATTAAACGATGTAAGGAGCTTGGTAATGAAGGTGGCCGTCCTGGAAGAGGAAGGAAACGAACTGTTAACACACTTCCAACAACCGAAAAATCATCTCTCGCAGGATAGGAGGGGCGAAATCGCCTCCTCGTAAACTCTCCCGGGGTCTTACCCTAAGGGCTGAACTTCCCAGTGGCAGCAAAATGTCGGAAGCGACTAGCAGAGTAGAGGGGGACCCCGAGGGGAAGTCGGAACCGACTTCCAGCAAGAACGTGGGGGTCACAAGCGGGAACCCGCTTATGGTAGGTAGGAGGCCGCAGGCGGAACCGGCTGCGTCTCCTAATTTAGCAGTACTGGATGGGATGGCCAGTACCAGCAAGGGGTCCTCCATCAGTTTTCCGGGGGCTTCGGGGTTGTCTCTTCGGGGTCCCCCTGTTAAGCCTAAACGGCAGAGAGGGCAAAGCAAACGGTCCTTCTCCGACCTCCGTCTCGCGACCAAAATCTTGGAGCGCTACGGTGACCAAAGTGCTTCTCAGCTATCTGAGAAACATTTTCAGACGCTTGAGTGGGCCAGGAAGATTCTACGGGGGGCGGAAGAGGGCAGAGGAAAGGGAGCGAGTGCGCCACAAGTGGATTCGGGGGCAAAAAGGCAGCGATCCAGGAGGAGGATGTTTCCCTCGAAAAGAGACCCAGGACTGATGGCGGCATGCCCAAATCATTTAGCGAAGTCGCTAAACAGGCCGGCCACATCACTCTTGGAGTTATGGACAGTGCTAGGGAGGACGGCGCCATTTCCAGGGAGGAATGGAAGAGAGTAGCGTCCGCCATCTCCGCTGTCTTCATGAGGGTAGTAAGGGAAAACCTTGGACCCCCCCCCCCCCCCTGCTGTGAGAGTGCCGGATGGCACTACGGCACGTTTAAAAGAATTGTCTGCGCTGACGAACGGTCAGCTACTATGTACAGGGCGGCAGTGGCCTTGGTGGGAGAGGTATGGAAGGGAGCTAAGCTGAAAGCGGTGGACAAAAAGGATCTACCTATGCGTCCGCGAGCACGTGTCTGGCTCCCTTCCGAACTCTCTACTTCAAAGGGAATGGAGGAAATCCTCCGGTACTGCAACCCGAAACTCCCCACGCTCAACTGGAATGTGGTTATGGTGGAGAAGACCGAGAGATCATATCGGCAAGCGCTGATTCTGCTGAATGCAGAATCTCTCGGCCCTCTTGCTGAAACAAAGGGGGTTATCAGCTATGGTTTCGAAAAGGTAGTCCTTAGGATCTACCAAAGCGATACCAGAGCGGATGCCTCTGCTCATCCGGAGGTGCGGGAGGAAGAAGGGCCCACAGTTGAGGAAGCTCCTGTGGACATGGAGATAGACTCCGTCACGTCGGAGGCTGGCAGTATTGGTGACGCTCCCTCACGACCAGGGTCCGTTATCAGCATAGGGTCATTCTTCGACAGGGCGGAGGAGGAGAGGCTTCTGGCCTCGGAATGTGAGGACACCGACCTTGGGATGCTGATGCAGATAAATCTTCAGCATTCTAAGGCGGCGTCCGCCAATCTACTGCTCCACCTTGTTCAAGGGAGTTGATATAGTTCTGATCCAGGAACCGTGGCTTAGCAGCAGCGGCATTTCTGGACTCAGGACGAAAAGATACAAACTGATGGCGTACAGCGGGTTAGGTAAACCAAGATCTTGTATGCTCATCAGGAAGAAACTTAATGCATTTATCTTGCCTAATTTTAGCAATGAAGACATTGTGACTGTGAGCCTAGAGGGCCCTGCGGGGAAGCTAAGGTTGATGTCGGCATATATGGCGCATGAGGACGAGGTGGAGCCACCTCCAATGATGCTGAGGGAAGCCCTGGCTGAAGCAAGACGCAGGAAAACCGGCGTAATTGTAGGGACGGATGCAAACTCCCACCATATCTGTTGGGGAAGTTCCAACATAAATGCAAGAGGTGAGTCACTTTTTGATTTTATTTTAAACGAAGACTTGTTTATTTGCAACAGGGGTAAGGACCCCACTTTCATTACCGCAACCAGGGAGGAGGTGCTGGATCTTTCTCTGGCCTCCTCTTCACTGTTAAACCGAATTTCCGAGTGGAGGGTGCTTAACACTCACTCCTTCTCGGATCACAGGTATATTCAATTTTCTCTCACTGAGACTCGTCCAAAAAGACCCTCCTACAGGAATCTGAGGAGAACGGACTGGGATATTTACGGCAGGAATCTGCTGAACCTTCTCCCCGAAGCACCCAGGGAAAATTTAGATCTCTCGGAGGGAGCGATCGATGATCTGGTGGAGATCTTCACCTCAGCTTGTAATAAGGCTCTTGAAAGCTCCTGTCCACTTAGAACGCTCCCTAGGAAGGAGAAACCACCTTGGTGGACAGCAGAGCTCTCTGAGCTTAGGGCCTCGTGCAGACGCCTCTTTAATAGGGCTAAAAGAATTAAGTCTCCCTCAGGATGGGAACTGTATAAAGTAGGACTTGGAATCTACAAGTCCGAAATTAGGAAGGCCAAGAGGGACTCTTGGAGGAACTTCTGTGGAAGCGTGGAGGGCTGTCATGAGTCTTCAAGATTCAGACGAATACTCACGAGGAGCTCGGCTCCCTTGGGATACCTGAGGGATGAATCGGGACGTTGGGCGATGAGCGGCGAGGAATCACTAAAAATGCTTCTCGACGCTCATTTTCCAACGAATCCGGTATCTAGCAGCACCAGCTCGGGAAGTACACCAATCGGTCTTCAGAACCGGGGCTGGCTGCTGGATGAGCACCGCTTGGCCTGGGCCATTGGATCCTTCGGGCCCTTCAAGTCACCTGGTCCTGATGGCATCATACCTGCCCAACTGCAGAAATCTGTAGTGGTGTCATGCCGCTGGCTGACCCCCATCTATGCGAGCTGCATAGCCAGGGGCTATATACCGGGATCTTGGAGAGCTGTGAGGGTTGTGTTTATACCCAAGGCTGGAAAGAGCTCACATGTCTCCCCAAAGGATTTTAGGCCAATCAGTCTCTCATCTTTCTTGCTGAAAACCCTTGAGAGGTTGATTGACCTACACATAAGAAGCGGAATTCCTCGGGGGCGTTTGTCGCACACCCAACATGCATACTGTAAAGGCAGATCAGTGGAATCTGATCTGCATACAATTGTTAAAGATATCGAGGAGTCTCTATATCAGAAAAAATTCGCAGTCGGCGCCTTCCTCGACATTGAGGGGGCTTTTAATAACGTTCTCCCGGAAGCAATCACTAAAGCTCTGGATAGGCTGGGGGTCGGAGCTGATCTTTCCAGGTTTATCTACAGAATGCTCAGCGACAGAACGGTCGTGGCAGAGTGGGGCGGCGTCTCTCTCCGCCGGCAGGTGAGCAGAGGCACGCCGCAAGGCGGGGTCCTCTCACCATTCCTCTGGATCATTGTTATCAATGACTTGCTGGAGGAGCTGGTGAGGAGGGGCTGTAGGGTGATTGCCTACGCGGATGATGTGGCATTAATTGTTAGAGGAAAGTTTATAGATACCCTGTACGATTTAATGCAGGGATATCTGAACGTAGTTGTTCGATGGGCAGCAGATTGCGGCTTATCGGTGAATCCTCTTAAGACGGAGCTCGTCTTATTTACGAGGAAATATAAAATACCCAGAGCTCAACTCCCCTCGATGGGGGGCGCTCCGCTGGTGCTTTCTGACAAGGTGAAGTACCTAGGTCTAATCCTTGACAGCAAGCTGACGTGGAAGCCCAACATTGAGGAGAGAGTAAGGAAGGCAACAATCGCCTTGTATGGGTGCAAAGGCGCAATTGGCAAAAGGTGGGGCCTCTCGCCCAGAGTTGTATTCTGGCTCTACAACACCATAATAAAGCCAATTTTGTTATATGGAGTCACTGTCTGGTGAAACTCACTGGAGAGGACGACATCAGTCAAAAAGCTAGAGAGAGTCCAGAGGTCTGCTCTCATTGGGATCAGTGGGGCGCTTCGAACTACTCCTACTCTGGCGCTTAATGTAATGTTAAATGTGGTACCTATAGACATCGCAGGCAGAATTGCCGCTGCTCGTACCGCAATCAGACTGAGGGGCTTGGGCTATAAGCTCAACCTCACATATGGGCACTCAAGCATCCTCAGAAACATTGAGCATCCCCTCGTCGACGGACCAGTGTGTGCCTTCGCTAAGTCCAAGCGGAACTTTCTCCACCTATATTCCACCAAGGGAGGAGTGGAGCGGGGGCAACACCTGGGGACAGGGCCTCGTTAACCTGTTCATCAAACTCAAATTCAGGCTACCGGATCACTGTAGTGTGTTCCAAGCAGAGGTGGCCGCAATTAAAGAAGCAGCTGACTGGCTACTTACTTGCGTAATAACTGCAAAAAAGGTAAATATTTACTCCGATAGCCAAGCGGCCATTAGGGCTCTAGGCTCTATTATGGTGCACTCGAAGCTGGTCAGGGAATGCCTGGTCTCACTCTCGATTGCATCAGAATTCTTCGATATTAAGATAATTTCGGTACCTGGTCACAGTGACATTGCAGGAAACTGCGAAGCCGACGAGCTGGCCAGACAAGGGATCTGTGAGGCAATGTGTCCGCGAAAGGAGAGGATCGGGATCCCCTTGACAACCTGCGCTCTACTCCTGGAACGATGGGCTATGCACCAACTCAGCGAACGCTGTGCAAGTACACGAACGTGTAATGTCGCGAAGTCCTTCTGGCCACGTTTGGATAGGAGGCGCTCGAGGGATATCCTGGGGATGACAAAATGTCATCTCTCAAATTTCGTGGGCATCATCACGGGGCACTGTCCGCGAGGTACCCATGCCGTGAGACTCGGAATTACTTCGAGTCCTTTTTGCGTCAGCTGTATGGAGGATGAGGTGGAATCATCTCAGCACCTGCTCCTAAGCTGCCCAGCCTTCGCAGGACTAAGATTCAAATATCTTGGTTCTCACTTCTTTTCTGCGCCTGCTGATATAGCAGGCGTTGATAACAAAAATCTGATGAACTACATCAGCAGCATAATGAGGATAACACAACCGCGGACTAGTCACCGTTCGTAGTCCACAAGCACTCACCACTCCCCATTCCTTCCCTTCCTCCCCCTCTTTGTCCTTCAATGGTATCACAAAGGACGAACCAAACTATTTCGTCCAAGTGGGCCCTATTGGGCAACCATTACAACCTAACCTAACCTAACCTCCAGTAGCCTACATTTAGGAGGCATATATAAACGATTTTGCATTTGCATTATATGAACTAATTGAATAATTAATTTTCTTCCCTTCAGCATCAAAATACTCCCGGCTTGGTATATAATTATATCTACAGAGTGCGCTATCTTTTATGTCGGTATGTAAACGCTGAATAACTTTGTCATTTACCAACCGATCGACTTCAACATAAATGTTTTCGATACGTTAATTCAGTACAATTTCAACCATGGATCGCTCTAGACTGAAACAACTCGTTATACATCGAAAATAGTCGTTCTATTCCAACCCAATGCGCACATCGCAAAAAGTATCGCGGCACACAGGCACCGTCTGACAATACTATTTGTCGTTTGGTGCCGAATTTTTTTGAGCACGGGACAGTAGGAGATCCTCAACATGCCGTTTATCAACGACCAATACGTTCCAATGAATTTGTTGAAGCAGTGAGGGAGAGCGTTGCCCAGGAATATCTAATTGTCGTCGCGCTCAGCATTTTGAAATCAGAGAAACCACAACGCGGCGCATTTTAAAGGATGATTTAAATTTGGTAAATTTGTATAATGTGCAATTGAATATTGACGAAGAATATTGCCGACAGACCATTCACGTCGCTTGGAATACCGCCAAACACTCACTCGAGTGGTTGACACTGAACCCAATTTTTGGATGCAAATTTTAATGACAGACGAGGCACATTTTAGGCTCTCTGGCAGCGTGAATAAACAAAATTGCCGCATATGGGGAACTGAGGATCCACACAAGATCCATGAAACGCCATTGCACGACCGGAAAATATCATAAGTGTTTGGCCCAGCATTTGCACCAAAACCATCAATGGGGCATATTTTTGCCGAGAAAACGAAACGGTCGATGGAAACCGATATCGATGGATGTTGGCTCATTATGTCTGCCCGCAAATGCAAACTTTTTGACAGTCAAGCAGCTCTTAAATCGCTGGATAGCTTCTCATTCCAATCAAGGTTGGTCTGAGAATGTTTTAAAATCCTCAACACTCTTTGTTACCTTGTTGTGGGTTGCGGGACATGAGCGGCACGAATTGAATAAAGTTGCGGACACTTAAGCGAAAAAGGGGACAAAGACTGCCTTCATAGATCCTAAACCTTTCTGGGGGGTAAATAACAGCTTTTCTGCATGAGCAGGAACAACGAGGCCTAATCGATTACTGGAGAGCCCAATCGGCAATCGAAAGTGTCATGTATGTGAAAAAGACAGACGTAATTGAGACACCGACCGAACAAGTTGTCCCGCGGATTCCAATATTTACACATACACTACATACATATGTATACCAGAATTATACAGTTTCATTTTAATAAATATCATACGTTCAATACATAACAGAAAGACTCATAGATCCAGAACAGATAAGTGCAGGAGCAATCTTTGACCTATGCAGAAAAGACATAAAAGCAGAAGCAATCCTTAACCTAAGCAGAAAGGACATAAAACTTTACACTGAACTACTAACAGGACACTGTAAACATAATTTTCAGGAGAAAAAGATAGGTGTGATAGAAAACGATTCTTGTAGACTCTGCAAAGAGGCACAAGAAGAAGCAGAGCACGTTCTATGCGACTAACCAGCATATTATTAAGAGCCTAAAACTGTTCGAGTAGGCTGTATGGATGCACAATAGAATTATTCAGGTCGCAGTGCACAAACAGCCAATCAATAATAATAATAATAATAATATACCATAGAAATACAGTTTAGTTGGACGATATGTTTTTCTCTACATAAAATATTAAAATACGAGTATAGGTACTTATATAATATTTTGTAAGTACCTTTTTATTTATCCAATTTTGCGCGCCTGTTTTTATGGAAAAATGTACCCTAAAATCGCATAAATCTTTTCACCTTCGAAATGTCAAAAATCATAGACAAAGAGAGGCGTTGCTACACCCAACAATTCAGCCTTTTTATTTCCAAATATTTTGTGTCCTCAATTACTGATTTACTTACATGCATTAACCTTATTTGGTGAAGCGCGCTCTTCCTTTTTATTTTGTGTATATTCATCTTCAAGTATTAATGTAATTTGCGCCTTTTTACGGGGCTTGAAGTTTGCCTAGGCCTGGGTAAGTACTTTCAGTCTTTTCCGTTCACTTTTCGTAGGTGCGTTGCATTGTCACCGGGCCTGAAGTGACACCGTCTGCCTTCCGGCATCTGTGAACTGGCAGCAGTGCAAATACTTGCCACTCATCACTTGCAAAACATTTAAACTCAAGCGCATGTCTGCAATTAAAAATTCAGTTTTTCGTGTAGAATCAAAGTTATGGAGTGAGGAGAATATGCATGTAGTTAATGTAATGAGTTCCCCTTACATTGTTCCTACATATAAAAATCTGTGCGTATGTGTGTAAGTATGTTCGTGCTTCTTCAAGTAATGACAACAAATCAACATTTGTTTTTTTATTGTATATTAGTTTCAATATTAGAATAAAATATGGTTAGGCCGGCTTTGAAAATGACTTATATATATTTTTTTAAACTTTTAGAGTTTTATAATTCATTAGTTTTCTCAACATTTGCAAAAATTATAAATCGTGCTAAAGGGTGATTAATTTATTATGAGACTTTGCTGTATTACCTTGGAAAGGTAAATAATTTTTAGATTCGATATTAACCAAACTTAAGGGGTTATTTATGTCCAGAATTAATAAAAAATCAATAATAATCTTATTCTTTATAGTTTTAGGCGTATTTCCGTGGAAGTCGATTGTAAAAATTCCCCATAATTGATGCGCACACGTCTTTCGTTTGAGGCAGCTAGCCGTTTAAACTCATTTTTCTCGAAACTGCTTCTTCCGGCGCGGTCTGCATGGCATCTCATACAGTTTTTAATATTTTTTGACGCGGTTTTTTTTTTAATATTCGAAAGTATTTTTTCTATAGTCTGTCGAGCCGGATTTTTGATATTTTTATTAAAAAATTTTATAAAAATAATTAAAGTTTGACATTTATGACGTAAAACGCATACATTTTTTAAAATGCCGTAAATTGCATAATTTTTCGAAATTCAAAAATCCGGCTCGACAGACTATAATTACAACTTCATTTTACAAGAATTTTTTTACTTTTTACAGATACATCAACACTTCAAGGAGAAATGATGCAGACCGTGGTGCAACTTTTTTTGATTGAACTTTGAGTACATAATTTTTGTAAAGAAAAATTAAAATAATTTTTTTATAAAGTTTAAGTACTAATAACCAATGTACAACATTTTTTATATTTATTTCTATTGTTATCCCTTCTAAAACCGTTTTTCTTTTAGTGCATTTTTGGCGCTGCTGGACGTATGTAACCCCTTAAAGTGTAGTAAAAAGTTTCAGTCATAAGAAACCAAGCATTTTGATATGTTCACTCATCCAAAATTTTGCAATTTCTTTACCCCAAAAACATGCATACATATGTTTTTAATAGTAACAATCTAGCGCTAACTTACTACAATTCCGATCTATTATTTTTGAAAACACTTTTGTTTATAGATTAGATTTTTCTATATTGCACAGTGCAACTGTGTCCCTATTAACTGTGTCTATAGTAACTGTGTCGGCATTTATGGTCTTTAGCGTATAAGTTAAGGAGAAATAACTGCTGGTCACCTACGTAACGAACATCATACACGTACGACTCTAAACCATCCCAACTATACATGTGTGAGTTGGCTGCTGTGAGAGCCAGTGTAGTTAACACCAAAGATCATACTCATTGCTTGCAATTGCCATGCAAGTGTGAGTCAACTACTGGGAGAGCGAACAGAGCAGTAAACAGTAAAGAGCAATTAAGTGTGAAGCTCACCTTCGTCCGATTCGAATTGGTTAATGGGATTTCTTTCTCAAATGGACCAGCTTGGGGATGATTGCGATTGCTAGCTTTGCTAAGCTTACAAGGTTATTGTAAATTCTTTTGTTAAGAAAAAAATATTTTATAATTTATACTCGTACAATGTCTTAAAAATTGATCTTTGGGTGGAATTTGTCTTCTCCCATCCAGTGCGGGGTTTTGTGACAGCAACTTAAGTATTACTTAACCTAACTTTACTTAAATGTACTTAAATATTAGCGGACTTAAGTATTGATAAGTTTAGTTTTGCTTAATCAAGGCGCAAAAGCTATGTTGGGTGCTGAGTCACTTGCTTGTTAGGTAGTGAAATCAAGCGCCGCCTTCCAAATAAAATAACTGATGCTTGGTGATCGCGCTGAAATCTTTATTAAATTTTAGTTAATTCATTATATTATACAGAAATATGCTTACATTTGTGTTTTTTCTCGGGATAAAACTCGCTCGCCGTCTAAATTCACAAAATGGGCTGCAACTAAAACACTAAATCGCTTGACTATAAACCTATCAGCTGCTTCTGAATGCAAAAGAACTGCAGTGCCGCTATTATCTATATGATAATAATCAGTTCTTTTCGAAGTTCGCTTTATTAATAATTTCCAAAGCTATATAATTCTCCAAGTTAACAAATGTTATATTTGCTTAAAAACTAATAGTGAGAGTCAAAATGTAAATTGCTATTGTTGTTATGTAACAAAGAGAAATATATTGGTTTCGATAATGTCATTAAAGAAAAGATCAGTTAGTAAAAGAGTAGATTAAAAAAACACGAAGAAGAAATGTAAGAAGGTAAGTAGAAGAGGGAAGGAGCGAATGAGTAAGGAAGTGTGTGTTGTTAATAGTGAGTGCATGGGCATGTGACTATATACATTCGTATATAAGAAAAAGTCAGAGCAATACAGTTGCTACTGGAAATCGAGAGTGCGGTTGGATGTACACTGGACGACCGGAGGCTTGTTTTTATTTCTCGTATTAACTCTTTGGGGACGCGTGTCGGCAAAAAGCCGCCTAAATCAGTTCGTAGCTGCAAGGCTCGCGGCATTTGGCGTTCTGAGCGATAAGGTACGCATAGGTGTAGTAAAAGAGTCACATTTTCATTCATAGACATTAGGGGCTATTAGCGATGAAGTCTTATCTTCCTTATAATGTAAACGTATGATGTGAGACTACGGTAGAGCCAGAACGAATTTCAGTTCTTCGATTCAATTCTCAGAGTCAATGCCAGAGGAACCAGCAGTCTTTTTATATAGTGACAGCTCTGACGAATATTACTTTGAATCTGATAAGATGGAAGATAACGGCATTACTTCGACAAGTGGAAGAGAAATTTGTGAAATAAGGAATCCACTCACGCATTTCAACATTAGCAGCGATAGCAGTTTGTTTTTAATTATTTTTTGATTTTATGAAAACATTTTCTTTTCTTCTTTACTTTACTGCGCAATCTAATACCTCTCGTCCTCAGGGACGCTCCCCAGCAAGCGGTTCCATCTCCAAGGGGTTAATTATAATATTTTTCCAAAAAGGCTTTGGAGTAATGACCTCTTTTTTTTATAATTAGCGTGAAACCTACTTAGGTTTCTGATGCTACTGTACTTACAACTTTAAAAGAAGCTAACTCACGTCCACCCTATGATCTAACTAAGAGCGGCACATCTTTAAAGTTAAGTTTGAAATACGTATTCTAATTGATTGATGTAATTGATCTTTGGCTCTCCATTTTTCATCCTCTGAACTTTAACTTTTATTTTGTTTATTACTATTATTAATTTAGGTTAGGTTAGGTTATGGGGGGAGTCGGTCTGCACGACCAACTCACTTAGACCTTGTGAGGTCCGTTGTGATATCACTGTGCTGCACGGGAACCCCATTTACCTTCCTTCGTGGAACCATTTTGTGGCCCTTATGAAACGTAGAATTGATCTCAACTCCACGCCAGACAGCTCTGTAAGAGAATTAAAAAAGTATTTACCTAGACAACCTGCTTTGATTTTAGCTAGAGCTGGACAATTGCGAAGGAAGTGCTCAGCTGTTTCTTCCTTTTCCTCATCTCTACAACTTCTACAATATTTATGGAAGAAAACTCCTAGTATTGAGGAATACCTGCCAAATAGCCAATGACCGGTTAAACAAGCCTCAACCTTCAAAATATTGTCTCTTGAGAGACTAAGCAATTCCTTTATTCTTTTCTAGTTTATTTGCCATAGTTAGCTGTTACCCATGTATCTTCATCTCTCCATGACCTATTGTCCTCTTGGATAATGCTGTTTTTTATGGTATTATTATGATAGTTTACTTGTGATCATGGGTATTTCAATGGTACGTTTGTCACTGAGCAGATGGAGAGCAGTACCTTTTCTGGCTAGCTCATCAGCTTTACAGTTTCCCTCAATATCTCTATGCCCTGACATTCCTATGCAACCGTTCATTGATTTGGTGGCCGCTTGGCTATCCGAGAATATATTTATAGTCGTTTTTGTTATGGCATTATTATTAAATTACTATTAAATGAAATACTTAACATACATAACACTAAGCCGTAAGTCACACTGGAATTCTAAGGTCATAATCTATAAGAAACTCCTTGTACTTTTAGATAATTACATATGTGAGTAAATGAATAACAGTGGCACCCAGTGTCGCCAAGATAAGGTAAATGAGTGAAAGTGACATTGGGAAAAGGATGTCCACCCCACATAAGTTGAAAGAGCTTGTCTAGCATATCAGCCTAGATTAGATCAATAACTCTCTCTCTTTCTCTCTCTTAGCTTCACAGTCTGTGGTGGACCTTAGCTTCATCAACAATTCTCCTCCAATTCAGTCTCTCTCTTGCCTCATTTCTCCAAGTACGAACTTTAGATAAATAACACAGTTCGAAAACACAAAATCTGATCGATTCTCAGAACCCCAACTTGAAGTGCTGAAAATGAAAAAAACCCACAGCAGTTTGTCCCGTTTTCTAGCATCTCATAATATGAGACATAATATATCTTTTTCGAGAATCGTAACCATATCCAAATCAGCATTCTTTCACTTTTAAGCCTATTTTCATATGTAAAAAATCTTTATTTGCCTTTGAGAAATCTACTGCATTGGCTCGTCCTCCATTTTCATAAGTCGCTAAGTAATTACAAAAAATATATCTTAATTAAAATGGCATGCATTCGCCTTGTACGGTTCCCTTTCATTTTCATCACTTCAGAAAGGTTTATATTACATAAATTATAAAAATTTCAGATACCAAATTTCACACTAAATTTCATACTGAATTTCTTGTGAATTTTGGCTTTTAATTTTTGTGGAGTAGTGGCGAAATTTTATTGCCATTACTGACCATCCCTTTTTGTGATCATTTAAAATTGTTTCACTTCAAAAATACAGTCAATGCTGTAAGTAACTTAACTAGTTGAACAGAATAGTGCACTCGCATAAAGAGGAAAGCAGAACAACGGCAGCATAAAATAATGACACTCGACTTAAAAACAACTGAGCAGCTGAGTAGAAAGAGGCGGAGCACGCAATCAACTACACTCAAACAACGTGGCAGCCAAGACAGCAATGAAGAAACCAGTAACAACTTGACGGTGTGTTTAAAAACAGCAACATCTTGTCTTACTTGCATGTTGCAGCGCTGTCAGTGGCAAGTATACCATATGACCCGAAAGGAGTCAAGAAAGAGTGTCAGCGTCGAGTGGCGGAACACTTGTAAATCACAAAAGTGGCGAGTAAAGCACACAAAAACTCTTACAAGCCACAAAAATGCAAACTAAAATACAATACATACTTATATACAGTACATACTTATATGCTTACTTTAGGGTGGCCAACTAAAAGTCGATGTACTGAATATTTGTTATGAAACGATACATACGAGTACAGTGATCAGTGATCGAATTATGGCCGATGATAATTTTTGCAATTTATCAGTTTATAGCAACATTTATTTAATATTAGGGAAAATATTTGAACAAAAAAATTAGAATAAAACGCGATGTATTTTTTTTTATTGATTCTTTTATTGACACAGCGATGTTGTTGGAATGAACGATGGGGAGAATAATGAATTCGACAGAATTCAAAGCGAAATTGACATAATCAGCTGATTTGCTTGGCGTTATCCTAGTCCAATTGACAATCAGTGTGTTCAGATTACCATCTTCGTAACTTGATTCAGCATTTTTTTGTTCTCTAGCCGCGGAATTTTAGTTCGTTCTTTCTGACACTTTTATGGAGGTCAAACTCTAAGAGTGCAACCGACGTAATATTTAGAGGGAATAATTAAGAAAAATTAAATCTGCACTTGTCTTCTTTCCAACACATAATTATTGAAATTAAGTAATAAATATTATTATTTTTTATATCCTTGTTCACTCCGCTCGGGAGCATAGGGCTTCGACAAGACTCTTCTGTCGTACACGTTTCTGGACTGTTGTTTCGGCGCCGCCCCATGTAATGTCGGCATCTGCTAGCTCGCGCAACATCGACCTTCTTCGATCTTTGGCCGACCGCAACGCCTGTTCCCTTGCGGGTTCCAGTCCAGTGCCATTCTCGTGATGCTGTCTGGTGATTTTCTAAGCTTAAGGCCTGTTCACCCCTACATTCTGCGTTTGATTTGCTATAGGATGGATTCCTCATTCGTTGATCTCCATAGCGCATCGTTGCCGATGATGTTCGGCCAGAATATTCTACAGATGATGGGAAGCATTTGCTTACGAAAAATTTTAGCTTCTGTGTGGTGAGTATCCATGTTTCACTTCCGTACAACAACACCGACTTCACACATAAGCTGAATATACGCAGCTTAGATAGACTGAAGATTTGCGAACTCGCCCATATTGTATGCATTCGTCGAATGTTGCCCTTTCGGCAGTTGACATCTTGATCAGCTCCGCTGTCTGTCGAGATAGTGCAGCCGGTTTAGCAGAAGTTTTCGACAAATTGCACCGGGCACCCTTCAATCATTATATGTCTTGCTTTATTGTGGTTGAGTCTCATAGCATTCGTCTTGGCGATCTTGACCTCTAATCTTAGAGTGTATGCCAGCATGACTAGTCTGTCAGTGAGTTTGTGAGAGAGGAGGCAGATGTCCTCGGCGAATTCCCGGTCCTCAAGATGTTTGGTGAGACTCCATACGATGCCTTTTATGTACAAGTCAATGAGCTCATAACTTCGTCAGGGATGAAGGCGAAGGGAAGGGACAACAGGGGACAATCTTGCTTTAAGTATTGTCAGTTCGGAGTTCTAGGAAAGAACTCTGATGAGGCGGATTATCTTAGCGAGAACTCCCTTCTTACTCACTGAGTCTCATTCGATTATGTCGAATGCCTTCTTAATGTCATGAAACAGCATCTAAGGCGGGGAGCGCCACTCAGCTGATTGTTCTACTATTATGCGAAGAGTGTTGGCTTGGTCAACACAGATTCGGTGAGAGCGAAATCTTGTCCCTTAGAGAGCGTTCGATATATTGGAGTTTGGAGTCTAGTTTAGATTATAATTCCTAATTCTGTTACCAGGCCCCCTGTACCTAAAATTTATTTGCGTCTCATTTTGGCGAATGTTTGCGAGCTCCGCTACTCATATTAAACGGATAAATATGTGTGAAGATTTATTCACTAAGCAAGTCATAAAACACCCCCTACGATTTCATGTTGTAGTTGTTGTTGTTGTTGAACTGGTTGAGTATTTCCACTGAAATAATCCTAATTAGTGACCAGCACCGTTTTACTACCACCGTTCTCGTATAATGGTGTTTGTTTTGTTTTGTTCTAAGTCAGATCCATTTAGTGAGGTTCAAGTATAGCAGCAAATTCTTTATCTCGATGTCTGAGATCTCATTGATTTGCTGCAAGAAAGGTTTACCAAAGGAGTTGTGCCCTAGCTAGCCCCGGACATTCACATAAATAGTGTAAAAGACTATCCTTCGCCCCTTCCGCTTGACAGCTTCTGCAGATAGAATTGAAGGGTAGATTAAGTCTAGCTGGATGATCCCCTACTTTCCAATGGCCTGTAATCGTTGCAGTGATGTGTGAGATGGTTGGCCGGGAGCATCCAAACGGATCATTCGTCCTTTAGATTTTGTTTGACGGCCATGTGTTTTTTGTTGTAATACATGAAGTTATTTGCTTCCATCCTCTTTCGGCTAAAGCATGATAGTGTGAAGCAATGGATGATTTTAATGTTTTGAGTGGGGTGGAGACTGCCATCGCCTCTGCTATTTCTAGTGTCGAAACTTTTCTTGCTGGCTCATCCGCTATCTCATTACCCTGTATGTTCCTGTTACCGCGAACCCATATCACAGTGATTTCAAGCCAATGACTAAGCATTTCCAGCTCCTCTCTATACTCTAAGACTAGTTTGGATGAACTGGAGTTGGAGTCTAAGGATTTTATAGTTGCTTGACTGTCTGAGAAGATAGCTACTCTTGCACCAGCTTCCTTGTAGAGTTTTAGTGATTAACATGCTTCTCTGATCGCTAATAGTTCTGCCTGGAACACGCTGGCATAGTCAGGAAGACGAATTGACTGAGACGAATGGAAGCCAGCTCCCAAACCTCACTTCATCTTAGAACCATATAGATTTAGATATCGTATCTTTAAATCACCTTCCCTTTGCTCCATTCGGCTCTCGGTGGGAAACGTACCATAAATCTTTCTTGAAGTTGAGGTCGGGCACAGTGTAGTCTGATCTGTTTTTGAGCAGCGAGAGTCCCTGTAGGAGGATCTTACTGTGACCGTACAACCTTCAGGGGTTCAGTAGGACTGGTGCTAAGCGCTACTGTAGTTAAGACACGCAGTTATTTGTACCTTGTTCAGCTTAGTTTTATTGTATTTATTTTCTGTTGCAGGCCACCAAACTAGTGACGCGTATTTTAGTATTGGCCTTACAATGGCTGGTTGGAGTCTCCATTTTTTACCTAATATTCTCTTACACGTGTAAAGTGCTATATTCGCTTTCTTTACCCTGTACTCTACAGGGTTTGATTGAAAAGTAATGAGCCTTATATTTTTTAAGCAGTTTTATTAAACCTTTTGGCTTGAACAACTATTATAATATTCCTCAAAATAGGACCCTAGGTCAATGCACCGCTGGTAGCGGTCCTTCCACTGCAGGAAACATTTTTTAAACTTATCCGCCGGAACCGCGTTCAATTCGGCTGTCTCAGTTTTTTGGATCGTCTCGATGGAGTCGAAACGCCTCCCCTTCAGCTTTCTGTTCAGGGGCGGGAACAAGAAGAAGTCCGGAGGGGACAGGTCTGGGCTGTAGGGAGGGTGGGGAAGCACCGGAACCCCCATCTTGGCCAATGCAGAGCTGCAGAGGAAGGCGGTGTGCGCCGGCGCATTGTTGTGATGAAGGGTCCAATTGTTGACGATGTCGGGCCGAACCCGGGCGACGCGGTTTTTTTTTCCGAAGAAGCACTTTTTTGTAAAATGCCGTATTTACAGTGCTTCCTGGAGGTACAAAATCCTTATGGACGATGCTTCGAGAGTCGAAAAAGACAACGATCGCTGCATTTTCGCCACTGCAAAATCCTAACACACTTTTAAAACAGCTTTCACGCGCGAAGCGATGTTGACTGCACCGTTGTTGCCAGCGAACTCGGACCGGTTTCTAGTGGAAGGGGAAGGTCCAACAATCATTTTCCCCTACCAGCCGATTCGGTTGATCGCTTGGCAGACGCTCCGCGCGTGAAAGCTCATTACTTTTCAATCAAACCCTGTACGTTGGAATTCCAGCTGGGTTTGGGATAATACCAGAGCTCCTTCCATAATCTCACTGATTGTGGTTGGGTACATTCTTGGAACTATGAGCACTATGTCGTCCGCGTACGCCACTATTTTAATTCGCCTTCGGTTGAATTTGGTAAGGATATTGTTGACAACTAGTAACCACAGCAGAGGGGATAAGTCGCCTATCTGAGGGGTTCCCCGTTGACAGAGCGTTTTACCGTGCTGCTGCCTACCTCACCGATGACTATTCTAGTTTTAAGCATATTCTCTATCCATTCGTTGGAGAGATACGATTTCATAGTTTGATATATTAATTTCCATAGATAAGCGTCTTCTTATTTAAAAATTTAAATTTTTAGCGACTTTCTACGAAATCTGCTAAAAGGGCGATTTCATGGACTCTGCGCACCATTAAATATCCATTATTAAAAAAAAAAATCGCCAATTTTGTCTATATAACTGCACATAAACAGAGCAGTTCTGAGGCATGCCGTAAAAAATACCCCCAACTTCGCTTTTTTGGGCACCACCCTAATGCGCACCTCTCGTATGACACATAAAATGGGGCACATGAGGACGCTAAATTCAATTGTATGCAAAAGTGTATGTGCCAGAGGCAAGCAATTGAGGTTAGAGTGTGCAACTTTACGCTGAAAGATGTCATACAAATCATAATTTGAGTATCTCTCCACTTACACACGCGCATACATTTGTGCGAATTCGTCACGCTTGCTGCATTTCTGCTTTCCACACACAACCTCACACCGCATGTACGCAATCTCGCACACAATCCACATCCGAGTGGAGATCATAAAAAGTTGACAGTGAAGTTGAGCACTACAGAGGATAATAAAGGATATGCGGCTTTGTCAGGCACACACACACACCAACACACATTTCCTTTCTTATTTATTTTTTAAATGTGTCGCAGGTGCTTCAAAATGAAATTTTACGAATTTAGTTTACTTATTTGTGCCCTTATTTGTGTACACATAAATACTTAGCCATATATATATATATATGTATGTGTGTGTGTAGACCCGCTTGAAATCTTAAATAAACAGAACTTGCATGTAAATTATTTTGTGGATTTGCGTCCTTAAGCTAAGCCCGACTACATATCTGCCAGGCAATGTATGGCTGCCTCTGTAAACGTGTCGGTTCACCGATGTGCGTCACATAATTTGTAGCATCTCTTTTTTTGTTGTGCACTGCAACACATCTGGCTGCAATGTTGTCGTTATTTGTTTTCTGGCACTTTTTGTCTGTGTGTGTGTGCAGGCGTTAAGAAAAACGAAGGACACTTGCATTGCAGTTGCTTTGTTGATTTTGCAGTAAATGATAAAAATCCTCCAATACATTTTATCTGGTCGCATCGTTGCATTCATTGTCGATTTGTATTTGTAGAAATATTGCAAAGCAGTAAGAAGATATTTACTTGCAGCATAATTCTGTGTGCACATCTTCTACATTCTCAGCTCTGTGCGAGTATCTCTTCTCATTTCTCGTAAAAATTCTACATTATTTTCGTTGTTGTTGTGATTGTCAGTGCTCACGCTTGAGTGGATTTATATGAATTTATGGCAAGCATGCAATTGAAGTAGTTTTTTGCTACTGAAATTTATATTTATAAACTTACGAAAATCTCTTAAGTTCGGAGCTTTAAAATTTAAGTGGGCTTAAACTTCTGTTAATACTGGAATCGGTGGGCTGTAAGGTGATAGCTTACGCCGATGATGTTGTTATTGCTGTCTCTGGTAAATTTGTACCTACATTAAGATACCTAATACAAAATGCTCTAGACATACTTTCTAGGTGGGCAGGAAAGTGTGGTCTAGGAGTCAACCCAGACAAAACACAACTCATATTGTTCACTAGGAAACACAGAACCCCTCAGCTAAGTCCAATTATGCTCAAGGGGGAAGCTCTTGTGATTTCGAAAGAAACCAAGTACTTGGGACTAAACATAGATAGGATACTGACTTGGAAGTCAAACATCTTAGAAAGAGTCAGGAAAACGAACCTAGCTTTCTATGCCTGTAAGAGAGCTTTAGGTAAGATCTGGGGAATTAAACCTAAGGTTGCTCATTGCCTTTACACTACTGTCGTCAGACCCATTCTTCTATATGGAAATGTTGTTTGGTGGTGTGCTATGCAGAAAAAAACCTATTCTAATTTATTGAATAAGGTGCACAGATCAGCGGAATTAGCAATATGTGGCGTCATGAAAACCAAGCCATCCATGGCTTTGGACATCATCTGCCACCCCTCTTCTCTTCTGCGAATACTCAGCGGCCTGCTCTGCTTTAAGGCTCAAAGCGAGCTAACAATGGAGGACTGCCACACAAGGACATTCAACCATCTTACCCAGTGACTGTGATTATCACCCTCTCATTCTTTGCTTCGAAAGGAATTTCTTAATGAAAATCCCTTCTAGACTGGAATGGTTTGAAGAAGATCCAACAACCAACACACCCGTTAAGATCTACACGGACGGATCTAAAATGGACACCGGTGTAGGATCAGAGTTATTTTGCGAAAAGCTTTCTATTAGTGAATCCTATCAACTACCGGATCACTGTAGTGTTTTTCAAGCGTTAAAGATAAACAGAATATCGTCAACGGATATCTGCATTCTATCAGACAGCCAAGCTGCCCTATGAGCCCTGGATGCATTCCAAACAACATCAAGGCGTGTCTTACGTTGTCGCCAATCTCTAAATGAGTTGGCCAAACAATATCGTATAATCTTATGCTGGGTTCCCGGCTGCAGAGATATACCAGGGAGCAGTAGGACAGACCCAGTTGCAAGAGAAGGTACCTGTATGTCAGACATAAGTAATTTTATGGAGATACCTCTCGCAACTTGTAAGCTTCTCATTAAGGACGCACTAATAAGTTCTGCAAATCAAAGATGGATTAGCGTTAACACCTGTGCAATTTCTAGGCAAACATGTTCAAGGCTAAATCTACGTCTGTCCAAGAGTATTATAAAATTGAGTAGACTTCAAATCAGGACCTTAGTAGCGGCCCTCACAGGACATTGTCTCATAGGAAATCAAGCAAGAAGATTAGGCGTTTACACGCATGATTTCTGTGATAGCTGCAGAAATGAGAAGGAATTGGAAACAATTCAACACCTTTCTTGAACATGCCCAGCTCTAGTCAGAAGAAGGAACCGATTTTTAAAATCCTACTTCTTACGAATACAGATAATCTATACACTTTAGGTAGCAGCAACATTTTACGCTTCGTCAAAAGCTCAGGATGGTTCAATATGGAGAGGGAAATGTAGCCCAGCCCCATCGTTGTCTTTATTTGCGATGCGGCTGCCAAACTTACCCTACCTATACAATGTTTGTTAGATATTTTTTGAATTTTTTTGTCATGCATTTTTCGATGTATTCTCTTTTCTGATGAAATCAAACGATATCGAGGAATAAAATTTATAATATCCGACGCCTTTGTTATCGTAATCTCAATTACGTCAGCAAAACACCTGATTTGTAAACTGTAATATTGACCACAAATTCGGATTTTTTTTAGAATAAACAGATGACTAGATGCGAAACTCTCTATCTTATTTTATGTGAGAGTGGGCCCACGGATCTTGTTTGAGTATTTTTCTGCAATGCAAAATCTATCCGAACCAAAGTTGTGAGAGTAACTTCGGTAGCCACTTTATCGTCCCATCAGTGTTTTATATATCACCAAGAAAATCTTAGTTTCTTCGTGAAAAAATTTCCATGATTTTGCGCTTTCCGAGTCTAATGAACCGGTACTGGTGTCAAAAAGGCTGTATACCCTCGCTTCTTCTATTTTTAATAGACATAGATGATGTACTTTAGATACCAGTTCAGGCTTTCGATAGCAGGGAGGGGATGCCTTTGCAATCCTATTAGTATGGAATATCTAGATAACCTTGACTATGCTCTTCTACCAAGGCTTAGTGCACCCACGCAGAAAAAATCTAATGACTTAAGTTTCCAAGTTGAAAATGTATTGTAGCACTGCGAATCAATATCGGGAAGACTAAGTCAATAGCACGAAGCGACACATTTCAAATTCGAATGTCAAATCTGTCCTACTATATGGATGGGAAATGCGGTTGGCATCTGCATCTGCAACGCGGAAAATATGTGGATCGATGCCTGAGAATCATACTTCGTATCTGGTGGGCAGACAACTGGATTTCAAACAAACAACTCGTTGATCGAAGTGGACAAAAACCAATAAGCATTGAAATATGACAGCGAGAATGGAAATAGATTGACCATATACTGCGTAAGCCAGCGACTGACATAATTAGAATGGCGCTGGACTGAAGCACCCAAGGATCGCACCACAGGGTAGTCTCTAGAGGATCTTAGCGACGTAGTCTTAATGAGGAATTTTTAAAAATTATTGAACCCCTCTGATAGACTCAAATTAAAACGAAAGCTAAAAGTAGACAAAATTGGGAAACATTTTTGCGGTATTATGAGTCCAAAATAGGCCTAACAGCAACTAATAAAAATAAAAAACAATTGCATTTGTTAGTCACACATGACACTGCAAATAGCAACCCAAATTGAATGCTTTACGTGCAAATGCATTTGAGACCTTCTGATTTATTTTGATCCACTCATATACGGCGTGCGTTGTTACAGCGAAATTTTTTTGTAGTTGTATAGCTTGGAATTGCTTCTTCCTTTTAAAGTTTGATTTGTTTCCAATAAAAATAAAAATGGAGCAGCTATTTCTCGTTTCGTCCATTATTTAATGACCCTTGTAAATTTTATGTGATTTTCCTTTTCCATCACGACAACGCACCAGCTCACGCCTTAGTAGTTGTGCTCGTAAAATTAATGGAAATAAAGTTTCAACTCGTTTCGCATCCTCCCTGTCCTTCAGATTTGGCTCCCCCGGATCCCTCGGACTATTAGTTTTTTCCCTTTTTTGAAGAAATGGCTGGCGAAAAAAGATTTTATTCAAAAGAGAAGTTGAATAAAGGAAATTGTTTGGCTGAGAAAATGTGATGCGAGACCGAATTTTTTGGCGACTTTATTGAACATATTGGTCCTTGCTAGCATCGAAAATCGTATGAATAATCCGGCTATTATTTCACTACTCGTTTGGCTAGGGAATCATTTTTCCACAAAACAATTAATATCCCTGGGAATATTGTAGTCAACCAACCAACCGGAGACGAAACACGCACAGCGAAGAAAGATTGTCGTCTTTGTCTACAAGGAGGCGAAAAGCTTCGTCAAAAAACTAGTTTCTATTGTATTGTATGCAAGAATCCATCATGTCATCAGCACTCAAAAATCTCGTATACATGTTTTGGTTGCCCTTCGCCGAATTCATAATTAAATGTCATTTCATATATCACCATAAATTTCATTGTAATCAACCTTCTTCGAAATGAGTCAAAATACAGAACAAAACAAAACAATGCTTTTATTCACAAACCAATATATTTTCAGCGATTATTTTTGCTTCTGTAGGTGGCTCAATGCATGCCAAAAACCAATGAAAAAGGTAAGAAATTAAAAATGTATAACTGCGATATTTCAAAATTAATTATAAATGTGGCGCTTTTGCCACATACTCCCATACAAAGGCATGTAAATACTTGGAGGTCCAGCCATATCCGAATGCGTAACCGAATGTGTAACTTTTTAAACCCTTTTATTCATCCTGCTCGAGGATTCTTTTTAAATGCTTATATTAATAAATCGATAGAAAATTAAATTTTAGGAAGCTACCTGGAAGCTCACCAATAGAAATATGTTAAATTCACTTCCAAAGTCGAAAAAGTCTGTCCAGACCTGGGTGCCCAACGGTGGGTTAGTTGAGAATAAGAGTCTTTTAAGCTCAATATTTCTTTCTTACTGCTACTGTTGGAGCTGCAGTCGAAGTTCCGAACTCTTCCTTCGTTACTGCAGGGTTTTTGCTAGAACGTATTCTCCTTCTAAGAAGCTTATACCATAAAGCATACTTTTTTTTCAAAACTCACACAGCTTCAAAATGTAAACCATTCCTCCCTGTTGAGAGACAAAGCAAAAATTTTGTTACGTATACGCAGTGGTTGATTCTTTGTATGTGCTACATATAATAAAAGTAAATGAGAGAAACTTATTATTTAAACATTATTTGCCCCTTAGTTTATCAGAACTTATGTCTCAAATACTGGTCACCACTGTGACCAACTTGGAAGTTGAATTTCCAATTTATATATTGCTGCTACTTATATACTTAGATTCGAATAAAATCCTTTTTTAGGTTAGATAGTCTGAATCTCATTATTTACCTATTTATATGCCTATCTAAATATGCCCACGAGTGCCTCCAATATGGAATGTTGGGTTGATGCGGCCGTTGTGTTTAATTCTATGAGAGTATTAAGATCACCCCATCTGCTCGATTCTGCGTGTGCTTTCCAGACAGAAATATATCTTATGGAATTAGACTGCTATCTTTTTGGAGCATAGTACATCAAAATGAACACATAACCCTGTTCCCTATTTGGTTCTGGCGTCCTTTAAAACTAAATTCTGACCGTGTAAGCAAAAAAGAACTTTATGTAGATAATAGTAATTTCAACCAACTATCGATAAACATAATTTTGATTTTGGGGACACTGGTTTCGAGAAAACAGTTAGTTGCTACTAGCTTTGAGTTCTTCACCACCATCCCAACTTATGCTGAGGTTACCTTGAGTTTTGTAACCTTATCAAGTATTTTTGCAATATGCGAAAGGATAAGAATATGTCAGTGTTGACAACCAACAATTCGAAGTTTAGAAGGACTTTGTCAACCTTGGGACCAGCCTTAACAACATAAATGACGGCAGCTTGGAGCTCAAACGGGAAATAACCCTTGTCAACAAATGTTACTTCGGGCTCAGTAGGCGATTGAGAAGTAGAGCTCTCTCGCGAAGAACCAAACTAAAACTTTACAAAACGCTCATCATTGCCGTTCTGCCATATGGCGCAGATGCATGGACGATGTTAAGAGCAGATGAGAAAGTTTTGGGAGCCTTCGCGAGAAAAATTCTACGTAAGATCTTTGGATCTTCGTTAGCCAAGAGTACCGCGTACGGTGGAACAGCGAGCTGTATGAGCTATATAGGGACATGGGCATAGTTATAAAAATAGAGTGGCTATGCTGGCTTGGTCATGTCACCCGTGTGAAAGGAGACGCACCTGCAAGGCGAATTTATGACACGGTACCCCAAAAAGGAAAGCGAGAAAGAGGAAGATGACATCTCCATTTTAAGAACCCTGTACTACAGGACCTGTCAGAACTTGTGATTTGCCATTAACTCCAACTGGAACCAGCAAGCGCAGGACAGGAACAGCCGGCGCGCTATTTTGGATTCGGTCAAAGCCGGCACACGGTTGCAGCGCCACATAAGTAAGTAAGTAAAAAAAGAATCACCAAGCACTACTTGCTTCTGAACTTCAACTTTATAAATAAAATTTAATATTTCATTACTCTTAACTCTCTCAGCTTTTAAATATTACAAACGATACTTTTGTGTGTATGTACAATATTTGCTCAAGCTCACACGGTTTTTACGAGAACGTCAAAGCAAAATTCTTTACATAAAAAGCAAAAGCTAGTTTTTAGTTTAGCAGTAGCAGTGGCTGACTGACCAAAGCGTTAAGTGGCCGGGAGACCACAGAAGACTCTATGTTGTGCATTCAACCGCACTTATAGATGTTTATGTATGCAGGTAAAGGTTTGTAAATATATGTGTGACTGAGAGTGCATACATATGCACGTTACTATGTGCTGAAATGAATTTTTGATAGCTCGCTTAGAGTGGAAAAAGCTTTGAAAGTTCATGAAAAATAAATGGTTGCATACAAACATAAGTGCATACATACATACAGGTATGTGCGCCCATAATTATGAAAGTGATCTAAGTCATATATTTCTGGTTTCGAGGTATTGAATTACTTGCATATGAAACATATTTTTAGTATTTGTCGTATGAGATTTTGTGTGAATTTCATGTGAAAAAGCTGTTTTTAAATTTGGAATTGACCATTTTAAAAATTAGCTGAAAGCCTTGTTAATGACTTAAGGCACTAAATAACGGTTACCTTTATTTAAAACAATAACTTTAATGAAATAATTCATAAACATTTATTAATTGTTTTAAAGAGTAATCGATTTTTATCATTCGAGTTTTTGCGATTCTTAAAATGTTAAAAACTGAAAAACTGGAGGGATGGTAGTAAACACATAATATCTTTATGTTTTTGGAAGCGGTTTAACATTTCCATATTGGGGGAGAAGAAATCCATTATGTTTGCGTAAAATTTTGCGGAAATCGTTTTGATGATGGTAATAAACTAATTGGTCTGCATGAAGAAGCTTCAGAGGCGTCTTTATTAGGTGTGGGTATTGCGATGATTTCAGCAACCTTCCAAGGCAGCGGAAAATACTTCACTCGTAATGCTGAGTTAAATATATTTCTTAAGTAGAGAGTTGCTTTGTCAGATAACTCCTTTAGAATCCTTCCTGTGATTGCGTCATATCCTGGGGATTTATTTGCGCCAATTTTTGTCTCAATTGCTATTCGTACTTCTTTCGAAGTTATTTTCTTGATTGGTATATTTATGTTATTTGTGAGGTGAGCATGAAATTCAGAATTGTTAATGGCTTGGTTATTATTTTGAGTTGTTAAACGTTTTTTTTGAACTGATCAGCGAGTATTTCTCTTTTTCTTTTGGTGTTTTCGATCAAGAATTTGTCCTTGTCCTTAGAGGAGGTTGGTGCATAACTGCGTTGTCCATTTTTTTGCAGGCCTTCGATACTGTATAGTTTGTAGCTTCAGTAGCTCCCAGTGATGTGATATATTTTGCGAATTTTTCGTCCTTGTCCATTTTTAATATAAAAGTTCGTAAAACGTGCAAATTGCTGCTGAATAATTTTTGCGTGAACAAACCTAATGCCAGTCGAGAGAAAGACAAGTCTAACCTTTCTTTTGCACATAAAAATCAGCACAAATTTTGGCTAAGCCAGAAAATTGCCAGAAGTCTTGCATTTCAATTTCCCACATTGTATTTTTGCTATGTCATGAAGCAGATGAACAAAACTAAATTCGTTTAGCACTTTATTCCAAGAAAACAGATAAAAGCAAACAAAAAAAAACAGATTTTTGTGCAACAGAGAAGCTTCACGCAAGAAACGAGGTCGAATTAAACGTTTTTAAGATGACTAGGAAATCTAAAGAAACAAACAAAGAATTTGGTAAAATAAAGGAAAATATTTACACATACACACACACACACATGCATAGCTATTTGGACATGGTACCTGTAGAGACAAAAGTGCAGGTTTCAACAGCACTGCAACCGATAATTGGAAAATCACCGAAACAAAGCGAAGCGATAAAAGTGCAACGAGGAGCTCGGCATGCCAGCTTAAAATTAACAGCTAGCCAACTTATGCGTACACACAGATATACATATTTGTGTGCAGTGCAGTATATACACGGAGGCAAGTATTTATCGAGATTGAGCGAGGACAAATTCAATGATGAAGGCGATGGACGCCGAGGCGGTAGTTATTTGCTGCACAGGGTAGTACTTGTGTAGGTACTAGGATGACTCAAAAGACAAAAAAAAAGACAAAAAATCTAATTTTTATTTAATTGTTTTATTTTTATATACTTGTGCTGTCCAAACTTTGGAAATTATGAGTGAATTCAAGGAGGAAAATATTCGTTTTGATGTGATTTTCTCTTTTAAGTTTCCTCAATAAATGTCACAAAATAAAACTCTATTTCGATCCTTTTTATGGTACAAACAAAAAGGTAGGCAGGTGACTTAGATGGAAAGAACACCTCTGGTACATTAAAAATCTCATTAGAGTGCCGTTTTGATACTCTAAGTAGACCACTACTAGCGAAAAATTTCAAAACTTAAAAGAAGAAAAACCATCTATAGCCATCCAGCGCTGTAGATGTAGTGGAAGAGAGGAACGGGATCCAGGATAAAGAACTGCCTCAGGCTACTCCCAAAAGGCACACTAAGGAGCCTCAAGTGGCTAGGTGCCAAATCCGCCAGATTTCCAAATTAAGAGTTCAACAGTTTAATCCTCTTGCGGATCCCCACAGATCCTGCAATGGGGGTTGTACGGAAGATGTTTAAATATTTGCCAGACGAGAGCAGGGCAGCTGAGAAGAAGGTGTTGAGATGATTCTACCTTGTTCGCAAGCTAGCTTCTGCAGATCAGACTTGAGGCAATCCCAAGTCTCACCGCATGAACACCTAACAGACAATGCCCGGTAAGGATACCCACCAAATTCGAGAGCTGGGGCTTTTTTATCCGTAGGAGTTCCCTCGAGCGTCCCCGATCTACGCGTGGACAGAAGGATCTCGCGACCTTGCACGTTTGCGCACTAGCCCAGCGTTCGCTGAGTTGACTCGAGGCCCATCTTTCCAGGAGCAGACCACAGGTTCTTAAGGGAACCCAAATCCTCTCATTTCGCGACGAAACCGTCTCCAAAGTTCCCTGTCTAGTCAGCTCATCAGTCCAGCAGTTATCCTCTATGCCGCTGTGACCGGTAACCCAAATGAGCCTGATGTCGGGGTATACGGATGCAATCGAGGGAGAAGCCAGACATTCCCCAACCAATCTCGAACGCACAAACAACGAGCCCAAGGCCCTAATTGCCGCTTGGCTATCAGAGTAAATATTTACTTCCTTAACGGTAATTACCGAGGTAAGCAACCGATTCACTGCTTCCTTAATTGCGGATACATCCGCTTGGAAAACACTACAGTGGGACGGAAGTCTGAATTTAAGTTCGATGGGAGGAATTGACCAAACAAGAGCTATAACATGACGACGACAGGGCCTTGATCGCAGCTTGACTATTGGTAAAGATATTTATGCCTTCCTTCCAACAGCTTTTCTTAAGCATTTTGCACGCCTGCAGGATTGCGAAGACCTCTGCTTGAAAAACACTATTAGTATTCGGCAGTATTGGCTGGCCCAACTTCAGAGTCCATCTTGAATCCATCGACGAAAACAGAGGTATCTTTGTCCGTGCAGGCTCCCCCACCTTCCAGTCTAGCCTGCTTTAAAAGATAGCCCTAGCGCCACCTTCAAAACTCAGTTTGTGGATGGAGAGTTCTGTAAGAAGTTTAGAGAACGTCTCAAAATGCTACCATGCCCTGCAGGAGATTGCCTCTTGAGACCAATCAATCTAATATCGCTCTGAAGATCAACGGGAAGTAGGTGCGGAATGACGTTAAGGGCGGTAGTGGAGTATGTTCCCCATGCCGCAGAGATGCCAATACATGTAGTCCGCTGCAGTCTCTCTAATTTAGTGGTGTTGTAGCCCTTCTGAAGAGCTACCCACCAAACTAGGCGACCGTATGTCAAAATTGGCAGAACCACTAATTTGTACAATCAAAGTACGACACATGGCTTGAAAAAAAAATTAAAATTATTAAGCAAAAATTATAAATTATAAAATTTATAAATTAAAAAAAAAATATTTTTCTATTTTTCTTTACTTCTGAACAAAGAAATTTTTATAATAATAAAATAGTATTAATACAAAATAAATTTTTTATATTAAATATTTTTTTATTTTTAATTTTTGTTTTTTATATATTTTTTATTAAATTGTTTTTTAAATGTTTAAATTAGTGACATTTAGTAATGTTTTTATCTTATCAAGAAAGTTGCAGTTTTTTCCGTGCTCCTATAAAAAATGATGTAAACTAAAAATTTTTTTTAATGAATTCCATTTCAATTCAACCGGGCTATTCGGGTCATGTTCTTCGATTTCGATGTAACTCAAATATGTTGCTCTCTGGTCAAAATAATGAGACACGTATTTTTTTGTTCGCCCGAAAAAAATTTTTTTCAAGGGTTATCGGCAATTTTGTTTTTCGGCTCAAACTCGATTTTTTTTTAATTATATACGAAAAAAATTTTTTTAAATACCCATAACTTAGTCAAAAATGAACCGATTTTAATAATTCTGTGTTCAAAATGATCGTAATTACTTACACGAGCGACTTCATGTAGAAACAATTGCAAAAAAGTAATTGACAATTTTTTATTTAGCAAAAACGAAAAAAAATTGAATTTTTTTCGAAATTCAATATTTCAAAAAGTGTATTTTCTTTTTTTTTATAACTTTTTCCAAATCAAGAGGACACCTTAAACTTCAATTAAGCTGAATGCTCAGTAGCTAAAATGAGTTGTTTTTGAGTAATGAATTTTTGAGTAAAAAACCTGTTTCGCACTTTTTGTTTTTTGCAAAATAAAAAGTTTTCAAATACTTTTTTGCAATTGTTTCTGCATGAAATCGCTCGTGTAATTAATTAATTATTTTGAACTCAGAATTATTAAAATCGGTCCATTTTTGACTAAGTTATGAGCATTTAAAAAAGAAATTTTCTTACATTATTAAAAAAAAAAAATCGATTTTAAGCCGAAAAACAAAACTGCCGACAAAGCTTGAAAAAAAATTTTTTTCGAGTTACATCGAAATCAAAGAACATGTCCCGAATAGCCCTTTTGAGTTGAAATGGAAAGAATCTATATAAGAATACTTTTTTTAATTATTCATAACTTAGTCTGGGTTCCAAATAATCGTAATTACTTACACGAGCTCATGCAGAAACAATTGCAAAAAAGAAGTTGAAAATTTTTTATTTTGCAAAAAACAAAAAGTGCGAAACAGGTTTTTTACTTAAAAATTCATTACTCAAAAACAACTCATTTTAGCTACTAGGCATTCAGCTCAATTAAAGTTTGAGATGTCCTTTTGATTTGGAAAAAGTTATGAAAAAAAACATACACTTTTTGAAATATTGAATTTCGAAAAAATTTCAACTTTTTTTTCTTTTTTGCTAAATAAAAAATTTTCAACTACTTTTTTGCAATTGTTTCTACATGAAGTCGCTCGTGTAAGTAATTACGATCATTTTGAACCCAGAATTATTAAAATCGGTTCATTTTTGACTAAGTTATGGGCATTTAAAAAAATGTTTTTCTTATAACGGGTGATCAATCATGAGGTGCTTTTTTCAATAGTTAAAAAAAAAACAAAAATGTAAATTATGTTCAAAACCTTTATTTATCATTTGAAAGGACATTCTTTGACATTTACTTTTTGAATATGACTTCATTCAAATGTTGGCCGCAACTACGCTTAAGGTGGTCCATTCTGAAGGTCCAATTTTCAATCACTCGTTCGAGCATTTCGACTGGTATGTCGTGAATAACACGCGTAATTTTGGCTTCCAGAGCTTCAATCGTAGCTGGTTTATCAGCATAGACCTTGGACTTCACGAATCCCCAAAGAAAAAAGTCCAAAGGTGTGATATCACAAGATCTTGGTGGCCAACTCACAGGTCCTAAACGTGAAATCAGCTGCTCTCCGAAATGACTTCTCAATAAAGTCATTGTTTCACGAGCTGTATGGCAAGTGGCTCCGTCTTGTTGAAACCAAATGTCGTAGAGATCATTAGATTCAATTTCAGGTAGCAAAAAGTCCGATATCATGGTACGGTAGCGAGCACCATTCACAGTTACGTTGCGGCCATCATCATTTTTGAAAAAATATGGACCGATGATTCCACCAGCCCATAAACCACACCAGACCGTTGTTTTCTCTGGGTGTAAAGGTAGCTCTTGAACCTGTTCTGATTGCTCTTCATCCCAAATACGGCAATTTTGCTTATTGACGTAACCATTGAGCTAGAAATGCGCCTCATCGCTGAACAAAATTTTGCTCGAAAACAGCGGATCTTCTTCAATCTTTTCAAGAGCCCAATCAGCAAAACGGTGACATGCAGGAAGGTCATTTGGCTTTAGTTCTTGTACGAGCTGTATTTTGTATGCTTTTAAATGAAGATCCTTCCGTAAAATTGACCAAGTTGTTCCATACGACAGTCCAAGTTGCTGAGAACGGTGCCGAATCGATTCATCGCGGTTTTCACGTACACTCTCTGCTACTGCCGCTATATTCTCAATGCTTCTTGCTGGACGTGGTCTATTCGGTCGAGAATTATCCACCAATGAATATTCGGATTCAAATTTGTTGATGGTATGTCGAATAGTGTTTAAGGCAGGTCGATTATGTTGACCATAATGCGGTCTAAGCGCACGAAAAACATTTGTCACAGAACGCTGATTTTCATAATACAGTTGAACAATTTGTAGACGTTGTTGCGGTGTGAGTCTTTCCATGATGAAATGCCAAACGCTGTTCAACAAATCCACGATGACAGTTTGCCACAACTCGCGCGCGATCTGTAAAAAAAACGCAAATGAAAAAAACTCCTCTTAATTGATCACCCGTTATAATTAAATAAATCGAGTTTGAGCCGAAAAACAAAATTGCCGATAACCCTTGAAAAAAATTTTTTTCGGGCGAACAAAAAAATACGTGTCTCATTATTTTGACCAGAGAGCAACATATTTGAGTTACATCGAAATCGAAGAACATGACCCGAATAGCCCTGTTGAATTGAAATGGAAAGCATCCAAAGTCATTTTCAAAGCGTTGGCGTCAAATTTTTTTGCCCATTGTTTTTTTGGTCCACCCTAATGTGTACATACATATGCTGACAGCAGTCAAATGCCTGCAGGTAATCTCACATACTCGCACACCGTTGTCTCTGTGTGCGTGCAAGCAACTTTATCGGTATGTACCGCTCGTATATAGGAAGAAAGTGTATTGCATAATTTTTGGCGCACAGCCAAGTTAAAGAAAAATTAAAACGACTACCGAAAACGTTGCACGTTGTCACTATAATAGAGTTGCCGAAAATAGTAGCCAGCTTGTGTTGCCGCCACCAGTCAACCCGCTAGCTAGCTCGTCCAGGATCATTTCAGCTGCCTGCGAGAGTAGAGCAGCAATGACTGACACTCCAAGTTGCTAGCTGCTGCATTACATGCCTCGTTTCGAAACGTACAACTTTGTTTTTGGGTCATGTTTTTACGACTGACTGCTCATCGAAATGCAGACGACACACACCACGCACACGCAAATGCAAATAAATATGTACGGAATAACGGTAAGTAGCATAAGTAGGTTCGCATGCCGGCGCGCTGGAAGAAAAATGTGCTCGTAGATTTCTTTATTCTCGGTTCGTGCCTGGACTGTGCCGCATATTTGCTATAGCATTTTTGTGTGTGGTATTCGGCGCATGCCAGGAGTAAGTTGCGCAATCCCTACTCCTACATTTCCGTTATGTGCACTTGCCTGTTAGCAAAGGCATGGAAGTTTATTTGTATTGTAGAAATTTTGAAGCAGATTTTGATTTTTATGGTGGCTGAAATTGTTTGCGATTAATTTTTTAAAGTTGACATAATGACAAGTTGACTTTAAATACAACAACATAAGTATGTACATATACTTACTTGAACACTAACAAAAGACCCCCAAGGCTTGAACATTTTCGCAGAAGTTTTGGTGCACTTTTCAGTAAAGTCGGCTACATTTTTGGTTTGAAAGGAGTTTGAGTGGAATATTCATTCTCATTTCGCTAGAAGAAAATATTTTGAAGCTATTCGTTTAAACGATTGCAATTATTTCAGATCCCGCAAACATATTTGGAGCACTCAGAATTTATGTGTCCGGAAGGAGTTGTACTGTAAAAGAAATATGAGTAACACAATTTTTTTTTGAAATCAGATATGACACATAGAGCAGCAGTAGACAAAAAAAAAAAAAAACAGGAAGAATGTACTTTATTTTTGCTTTTGAAAAAGTTAATCATTAGGAAGCTACACAGCCTTTAGAAATTTTCAAAGCCTTGTGGAAATGAATATTTTGGCATTTATGCCCGCACGATTTGAATTCAATATGCAGATACATAAATGGTAAAGAGATTAAATGTGGTGTGCAGTCCCTGAAGAAATATCCCCTAAACGCGAATATCAGACATTAAATAGCCTTGAGCTCCAACTATGGGTACAAACTTTCCTCTCGGTGCTTCCGTTACACACTTAACCCACAAATCGGTGCCATATTCGTCAAATATTTGTCGGCCACACTGATGGTGGTGATGAATTTTGCGTAGTAACAACAACAACCACCATTGCATTTGCAACGCCATAAATCTCTAAACGCATATTTAAGTGTACTTGAGTGATTTGCCTCACTTTGTCATGCCGGCAGCGGCTTACAATTCTCCACTGTGCATACCCTTAGGCGGTTGATGAGGAACAACAACAATAACCACAACTATTACAGCAGCATGGCAAGAGCAATTGAATCACAGCACGACCTAATAGTGACGCGTAATAAACGCCTTCGCACAAATGCACAAATAGGCGCAGCCGTTATGACAGTGCGATTTTTCATCCCAACTGCTGCGCTGCCTTTTCATGGTATTGAACGCTCTGACCTCGACTGTGCTGCTTATTTAGAGCACTAATACATATGAAGATTCATAAACATATACATATTTACATTTACCCAAGCATAGTTGCGTGCTTAGATGCTTTGACATCTCTGGGCTAGTCTAATTTCACTGGATGCGAACTGGGGTGTCTGTAGCGGCCATAAATGTCAGCGGTTTATCGACCCAATGCAATGACGAATCAGTGGTTCCAAAAGCCTCCGTTTTAAAGATGCTTGGACGAAGATAAGGCGCGCTCTGGTAAGCTAAAGAATGACCCGGTAGCAGTTAAGAATGTCGAAATGATGGAAATTGTGGAGTTGCCCAAGAACTGAAAAGGAGCCAGAAAACCATTTGAAATTAGCGGGTATTTTTTAGGTGGATGAGAACAATTGATATCGATAACTATGGTTGAACAACTGAGAAAAGAAAACTTGTGTTGACATTTCTGTTGCTTTCAAATTGTAGAAATTTCGTTTGAAGAAGAGCGAAGGGCAGAAGAATACGCTGAAATGCTTGAAATTGAAATTTCAAAAGGTCGAGCCAAGGAGCAGCAGGAGATTTGGTGGCTCCTAAAACACTCAGGCTAAAGAGCCCATTGTATTTTAAGCTCTGGAAAGAGGGTAGATAGTCAAGGAGGGAAGGAGAAAAGTATCAAAGAAAGAGGTAGGAAAGAATAGAGACAGAGATAGACATCGTTAGTCCTGTGGGAATTTTCCAGACTCTTTGGTAAATCTGTAAATATCCTCCAGTTTTAGAGAACGAATATTACTCATTCTCATCGCATCGGAACCCAATACTCGTAGCCGTGCTCTAGCAAAGGCAGAACACTCACAGAGAAAGTGCTCAGTGCTATCCGCCTCCTCCAAGCATGACAGGCATACTGGGTCCTCGATGATTCCAATGGTGGTCATATGCTGGCCCCATGGGTTGTGTCCCGTAATGATGCCGACCATCAACCGAATGTCTTTCCTTCTAAGTTTTAGTAGAAACTTTGACAGTTTTCTGTTCGGACTTGTCACAAAACACTTTGCAGTTCTGCAACGTTCTAGACCAGACCATCGCTCTTTATATAGATTACCTACATAATCGCTAATCCAATTTTTGATTCCTGCGGAACTGATTCCGATTATTGGCTCTGGCCCCTGTGGGGGCACCGCTGATCCACGGTTGGCCAATTCGTCGGCAATTTCGTTTCCTTGAACACTGGAGTGTCCTGGAACCCATGTAAGTACAAGCCTGTTTTGTCTTGCGACAGAATTAAGCTTCTTCTTATATTCTTGAAAAATCCTTGAGGCTTGCTTCGCGTTCTCCAGGGCCTTCAATGCAGCCTGACTGTCACTGAAGACTCCAATCTGTTTCCCGCTCCATCTCCTCTCGATTATCCATTCGGCTACTTTCAGGATGGCAAAAACAAAAAAAAAAAAAAAATGCTTAGATTGAAGAGTGATCTCGAAAAAATTTAAGAATGGAGAGTTTTGTACTCCAAGCGCGATTATAATTTATAAAATACCAAGCCAGTTGGTGAGAAACACCGTTCTGCTTCAACAATTTTGATAGGTGAATTGTTCAGAGAAATTGAAATGTGCACTATAAAAAACAAAATTTTCCGGAAAATATGAATTCAGTTGTTAGAAAAAAGTGTTTGCTAGCGCATGAGCTTTACTAGTGGTGCTAATAAAGCTTTTCTTTCGTCGAAAGTGGAATTTTTCTGATTAAAATTTTACTAAGTGCTTCTATACTCAACAATTCGAGCATTTGAATCTACTAGTCCTGGTAAGTGCGGAACTCACAAAAGTTCGGGATCAAGTAATACATTGTGTCTATAGTAAATAAGCCTTACTCATTTTAATCTACTAACATTTCACTAATAACAGACCCGGTTTGCTTGGAATGGATTAAAATTCAGAAAAGTTCGGGATCCCAAAACCGAGACATTTTAATTAGGTAAAAAGGAAATAAGAAAAAAAGAATGTTGGTTTTTAGTTTCAAGCTTTACTCATTTTATTGTACTATTATTTCATTAAGAGTAGTCCCAGTATGTTTAGAGTCCAAACTGTTCGGAATCCCGAAATCAAGAAATTTGAATTTGTTAAAAAAATTTAGATGTTAGTTATAAATCGTACTTAATTTATTCTACGAATATTTCGAGATGCCAGAATCAAGACATTTCAATTAGGTAAAAAAAAATTTGGTTTTCAGTCCAAAGCCTTAATCATTTTATTCTACAAATATTTCACTAAAACTGGTACCGATATGTCTTGTATTTTATGGTTGAAATTAAGAAATGAAGACATTTCAATTAGGTAAAAAGTTGTTCGTTTTTAATCATAAGTTTTAATCATTTTATTCTACTAAGATTTCACTAAAAATCGTTCGTTAAAATAAGGTAGAAAAAAATTGTGTTTAAAGTTATACGACTTGCTAATTTTATTCTACTAATACATCACTAATCCGAGGACCCAACATCGACTCGGATCATTACCTCGCCAAACTGCGCCCAAGCTTCTGTGCAGCGAAAAACGTACATCTAACTACGCAAAGAATGTTCGACATAAAAGCTGCAATCACAACAGACAGCGAGAAGATTCGCCCCCCGACTCTCCTCAGAGAGTACTTCCCAATAAACCGGCATGCACGTGCAATGGAGCAACATTTCTCGTTCCCTACGTACCGCCGCCGAAGAAGAAATCGGATTCCGGCGAGCCCAAAAAACTGTTGATATGAGGAGGAATGTCATGCTGCCACTGAAAGAAAAGATGCTGTCTATAGAGCCATGCTGCGATAGGGCGCAACGCGAGCCATGTGGGATCGCTACAGAGAGCTGAAAAAGGAAGAGAGGCGTATTATCCGGCAGAAGAAACGAGACGCCGAAATACGTGAGTGCGAGGAGCTTGAGATGCTGACCAATAGGAACAACGCCCGAAAATTCTACTAGAAATCTCGGCGGCTTACAGAAGGTTTTAAGACCGGGGCGTTTTCCTGTAAGAACAAAGACGGCGATCTGGTGACTGACATCCAGAGCATACTTAAATTATGGAGAGAACACTTCTCGAACCTGTTAAACAGTCACAGCAGCGCATGTCACAGAGTATGAGAAGGTCCTGATACCTCAATCGTTGATGACGGAATTGTTGTTCCGCTACCCGACCATGACGAGGTGAGAATAGCAATAACGGGGCTAAAGAACAACAAAGCCGCGGGCGCCGACGAAAAGGAGTTCCCTGTATGCCTCGATGTCAGAATTTGGTATCTCCCTAAAACTAATACGACTTTGCAAGATGACGTTGCTCAACACCAGCAGCGCCGTCAGAATTGGGAAGGAGCTCTCCGAGCCATTTGATATCAAACGAGGTTTCAGACAGAGTGACTCGCTGTCGTGTAACTTCTTTAACCTGATGTTTGAGAGGATCCTACCAACCGCAGAACTTAATCGCTCAGACACAATATTTTATAAGAGCGTACAATTGCTGGCGTATGCCGATGATATTGACATCATCGGCCTTAACAACCGCGCTGTTAGTTCTGCTTTCTCCAAATTAGATAAAGAGGCAAAGCGAATGGGTCTGTTGGTGAACGAGGACAAAACGAAGTACCTCCTGTCTCCAAACAAACACTGTTGAGAGCTATGATTTCGAGGTTGTAAAAGAAACCAACTTAAGATTTTAAAAGAGGTGTCCAGAAGATGACGTTGACTGCCCACTTTTGCTTCAAAGTATTAATTTTCTTGCACTTACAAGAATTCTGGCAAGGCTCTTCTTTTCTATCTAAAAAGTTTGCCCGTGATTTTGATGAGATCCCGATTTATAATTTGCTAGATTTCTAAGTTTCAAAGAAATAATTTTCTGTAATATTGAACTCCATATTTCAGTTAAGCTAGACGTAAATAAGTTTTTAGTTTAATTTTTTACATGATTTCACTACCCTTTAGTTTTAGTGGTCAGTTCGAAATCACGCCAAGACGAAATCCTCTCTAGAAACCAATATACATATGTACATATGTTTGCATTGAGGTATCAAATTATAACAAATTTATCACATATTTTGCAATAAAAATGTCACCGGCTCGACACAGCACAAAAAAGCCAACTAAAGTGAGTAAGCAGAGAATATAAAATGGAAATTATCCTTTCTTTTATGCCTTCCATTAGATGGGTGCTAGCCTTTGCTATGACGAATCGCGGCTCAACGCTATAAAAATTGTTCGCTTTTCATTTTTCGCAATCATCGGCATATTTGACTCCATCAATCACGCGTCCCGGCCTCAACACGACAGCTACGGCAGCAAAGGCCGGGATAGGTGGGTGACAACACTGATAGTCTCAAGAGTGCAAAAAAAAGGAGAAGTAAAAAAATACAGTAAAAAGTACAACAACAATGACAAACAGTTCACGGCAGCTGCAGTGTCTGTTGACGACGGTCTGTGTGTGACAGTGACATGACATGCTGACACACATAAGTCTGCTCGGCTAGTGCACATACGTACATACGCACACACTCACGCATTTGTGTGTTTTTATGTTGTGTTAATAATTCCCAAATTGTCCACTTTGTTTGCCTTGTGATACATTCTGTCGTTTTTTGTAGAGCCCCAAATATTAATAATCCTCTTTATTCTACTTATTCCAGACAGTGGTCAAGTCTTGTTGAGTGGAATTTATGTTGAATATTTGTACATTTGATGAACTTTATGAGCGCATTACAAGAAATAACGGTCATTTGGAAAATAATGGGAAGTCAATTTATTTCAACTCGAAATGTGCTCAGCCTACGCCATGGAAAGATATAAATACGTTTTACCAAGAAGCATTCACTTAAACGTGAAGTAGTCAATATTCAGTAAAATTTATTGCTTCGCTTTCTAAGAAGGCGCCTTCCGAAATAGTATTCGTTATGTCAATGCATTAATTTTATTTAATAATAACGGATAACATAAATAATAATAATTTCGAAAACATTTTCCAGATACATTTTCTGGTATTGGCGCGAGACATTTTCTCACCGCGCGCTTTCGCTTACTTCTGTCTTCCAAACAGGCGCTTCTAAAGCGTTTATTGAGTAGCCGAACGCAAGAAAGTCAGTCGGAGGCATATCAGGTGATACGATTTTTCGATGATATTTGTTGAATACTTGGCCAGAGTTTCATTCACAATGATATCTTTCTAAGATGGTAGATTATTTCGGTGTAAAATCCATTAGTTCTTTTGTCTCTTTTGTTCGTCTTTGAAGAAATATGGGCCGATGATTCCTACATCCCATAGACGGCACCAAACGTTTGTTTTCATTGGATGTAATGGCTGTTTTTGAAGGTCTTCGTTGATCTCCAGTTCAAATACTTCAAGTTCGCTTATTGACGTAGCCATTAAGTCAAAAATTGTGTAATTGTACAATTGTACGATTTGTAAACGTGGCAGAGGTAAGTCTTTCCATCATAAAATGTAAATGAATACTGAAAAAAATTATGTATTTAGTTTGTCAATAGTGACGCGCGATCTGTCAAAAAGACAGACAACCTCAAGTCGGTTTACATATACTATATATGCTCACTCAAGTAGGAGAGAGCCAGATGTCGAACGTTGTCGAATGCGGGGGCCGATTGTGCTCTTTGTCGTTCGTTCCGCGCTTTCTCTTGCAGTTCAAGCAAAGTAACGACGCATGAGCAAGATAACGACACATTTTTTCGTGCGTGCAGCCGGCTAAATCGAATTATAAGACGTTATCACGTCAAAAAGTCCTATTGGAAAAAGTACCGCCAATCTGATTACCCTTTATGTGGCTATAACTTTCCAAACCCATTACCTTTCTTTTTGCTCTTTTTCCGATAAGTCTTGGAGGACTAAAACTTAACTCAAGAAATGAACAGACCTGCAGTTATCGTCGTTATATGTGCAAATCCCATTGATATGAGACGGATGAAATCTCTAATTTTTTTAAGAGCGCCATTTCGTTCGTTTATAAGGTTCACTGTGAATTGGAGGCATCAAACGGGATGCAAAAAATCTGTGTCAAAACGCAAACAACACGACGAATGTTCTAACACTTTCTTTCTTAATCTGTACTGCTAATAGGGTATTAAAGCATAGTTATTTGCTGACCCTCGAATCATGTCTTCGTTATCCTCGATGCGCGTCTTCTCAATTCCTGCCATCCCCGGTGAGACATAGGGCGTCTACAAAACGCTTCTAATGGATGTGATTCTTCGCGATGATCTTGACTTATTTTAAAATTCTCTTACAGCCTTAAGCCCTTTTTCGAGTGTTATTTTCCATCCGTTTTTTCTACTGCTTTGCGGGTTCCATTCGAGTGCTTTTCTGGGTAATTGCTGACAATTCGCCCAAAGCTCTTTGTTTTCGATTGTTGTGGGCCACCAAATCCGCAGTAAAAGTCTTAAAAATTTATTGAAAAAAAAACTTTCGGCTTATTTGCAAGTGAATCTCTCAGGAATCAGGTCTCACACCCATACAAAAGAATCGATTTTACATTTGAGTTGAAAATACGTAACTCTGTATGTATGGAAATCGATGCAGCATTCTATATCTTGCTCAGGGGGACGAAGCTGTTGACATTTTGCATGTTGAAATTTGCCACGTAAAACTATGACTCGGATCAGTGACATTTACAAAGTCCGGCACTCGTAGTGTAACTTATTAAAATAGCCATAAATTTAGTTTAGAAAATAACTTTTATTCAATTCAAAGTAAAAAATATGTGAAAATAATACAAAATTAAAAATTGTAACACTTTCCGATCTGCAGAATTTATTTAAGAAGTGCGAACGATCATTGACGAGAACCCTTCCAAATCAATGAGGGCCCTTGCGATGGAGCCTAGTGTCTCTGATGTTCGTAACTGTCAAATTGTCCATGAAGATCTCCAGTGTAATTCTTAGCTTTGGAGCTAGAAGCGTTTTTCTAGCTCTATATTAGAAAAATTATCAACCTTTTATTTAGATTTATTTGTAAGTTGTCTAATGTTATAATCAAATGTATTTAAAACACAGGTGCGTTGCGCGGTCAAGCAAAGAATGAATATATTAAAACTTCTTTAGCAGTAGGTAGGCGATGACGAAGAATGGTTGGTGACGAAGACGAAAAACAAAACGGTGATGTATGGTGGTGTGATTTTCGCTGCAGCTACTACGAGTGGTGGCGTGATGTTTGTCGTGCCGAAATGACATTTTTTATGCACGCACCTTTGTATTGGCTCCTGATTAGCAGGACATCTAATCGAACGATGAAAGTGACCTACCGCTAAGTAGAATGAACTCAATGCACTGCTATGGTTCTGTGTCTGTCCCAGTGGTAATTTCTCTGTTGCGTTATCCCAGTAAGGATTTCTGTGTTTCAACACCTAGGTTATGCGTGGAAGTCAGTCAGCAAACTCGAGGACAGCGAGCTATTCGATCAAAACGCCTTCTAAACAAAATTAAGCATCGTGAAGCGTCTGAGATGTTATGGTTTTTCTGGGACGTAAAAATTGTTGACCGAGACCAAAAGATCTACCGCAGAAAGGATAGATTATCATGCTCCAATCGCCACAAATAGGGGAAGCAGCTCGGCCAAACACTTAACAGAAGTTTACGCGCCATTTATTTATTTAGTTTTTACGTCTCAGTCCTATAGAGGTTCCTGTTGTCATGCACTTGAAGTTTCCAGTCTTTGTTATGGTTTTAAGTGTTGTGAGAACCAAAGACATGCCTTGTCATCTCACTTCCTTACTCAAAGATGTAAAATGAATTATGCTGCATATATCGAGGTTCTAAAGACAGTAGTGAAAACCTGGCAATCCATGCATCTAACAGCAAGACTTTGCTCCTTCACAGAAAGCGATGGCGACACAAGATCGGATGGCTGGAAATTTCCATGATCACAAACCCCGATCTTATGGCCGCCTAACTCCCCGGCCTTTTATCTGCTGATTTACTAAATATGGGACGTGGGGATGGTTGTGGTGGAGGTGGTGAGTGACACAGCCCAGCCCCAATTTGCACAAAAGATCTCATTTTGATACACCAGTTGTAGAGCCACTGCTTTTTATTAGTCGAGCCGTCTTGATTTGACTATGAATCTGCCTATGTCGTCTATTTTTTTCCTGCAATTTCTTTGAAGTTGACCATCGGGAATCCCCCCAGCATTCTGTGTCGTATAGCACCCAGACTTGGGCACTCACACAGATAGCGTTTTCCTAGATTCTTCTTGATTGTAGCTTCTGCGTCTATCCTTGTACGGTCACTCCATCTTCCTGGCATTCAAAGGCTGTTCTTTCAAAGGCTAGGGACCAGTTATTATTGACATAATTTTGAATATGTCTGCCCGGGGCTTTCTTAACAACTCATCAGTTTTGGATTTGTTAAAATTGGGGCATATGGGGTGTAGTTGGGCGTGAAAGCAATAAGTATCTTCATAACACCGTTTCTTCTCTGAAGTCTGTAATTAATACTGTTATGGTCAAAATGAATAAGAAGCATTTCATTCGGGTATGCAATCGTTTCGGGAACCGGGTTAAGGGGGCTATTGCAACCAATGGAAACTCTATTCAATAGTTTTATGGATATAGCGGAATATACATATGAAATGAGACTTGCAGCTATTAGTCCATAGATGTCGCCAGGAGTATTTTTAAACCTTCCCAAATGTCTTGTTTTTTTCGTCTGCTATCTGTCAACAATATTCAGTTCATTGTTTGTTACGTTTCACACAACAATGCATTTTTGTCGCTCTTAAAAATGTCGAATTTCGTGCCTTCAAACTACGATTTGCGGACATCGTTGATTTTCTGTTATCAATTGTAGAAAAACGCTTCTCAAGTTCATCAAATGCTTATAGAAGCTTATGGTGGACATGCTCTAAGTAGAGCACAGTGCTTCAGGTGTTTTGAAAAATTCCGAACTGGTGATTTTAGCGTGGAGAACGAGGACCGTGGCCGGCCACCGAAAAAGTTTGAGGACGCCGAATTGCAAGCATTGTTGGATGAAGATGATGGTCAAACGCAAGAAATGATGGCAGAGCAGTTGGGAGTGACCCAAAAAACCATTTCCAAACTTTTGAAAGACATGGGCATAATTTTAAAGGTCGGAAGATGGATGCCGCATGAGCTGACAATGTGACAATGCACCGCCACATCGAACAAGAGCGACCCGGGAATTGGTGGAGACTTACGATTGGGAACCGCTGGTGCATGCGGTTTACTCACCAGATTTGGCGGCTTCCGATAATCATTTGTTTGCATCAATGGGCCACGCACTTTCCGAGCAGCGCTTCAATTCTCACGAAGAAGCCAAAAAATGGCTTGCTTATTGGCTTGCGGCCAAAGACGGCCAATTTATTTGGCACGGCATCCGCAAATTGCCTGAGAGATGGGAAAAATGTGTCGCTAGCGATGGCTATTATTTTTAAATTTGTAACAATTTTTTCTTAATAAACGTTTGAAATGTAAAAAAAGTCTCATTTCATAGATATATACAATTTTTTGGATAAAAAATTCATGAAATTCCAGTAATTTTACCCTCAAGTGGAAATTTCATTAATTTTACACTCTTTTACCGTACGCAACCTGTATTTCAGAGTGCCTGTATTTACTGACTTTTATAATGTTTTTTTTTAATTAATTATATTATATATATATTTTTTTGTTAAACTGAACATTTTTTTTATCTTAATGGGATTTTCACTTAAATGGAATTGATTTATTTCATTTAAAATTTTTTTGTTACCCCTAGCCTGGTTAAGCAATTAATTTTATTTTTTAAATTCAAAAAGGTTGTGCATATCCACACACATACATACTCGTATAAGCTGCTGCTAGAAGTGACATTGATGAATTCCTTAGAGGTTAATTGATTAAAAGTTTGCACAACTGTACATACATTTTATCAACTATTCGAATTTTGGGCTATTTTCAAGGTCGGCTGTGTTTGTGTTGGCTTACGTTTGTTTGTTTCGTGAGGAGGTCAAAAAGTTCAAGGCAAGTAGAAATTAAAAACGGAAAGAGAAAGAGAAAGTTGTTTTACTTTTCATTTTTTAGGCTTTCAACATAATGATTAGTGTGGTGCAAAAAGGCAAAAACAAAAAAGGGCAGACCAAAAGTAATTGATAACACAAAGTTACACGCCAGATTATTTCTTCATCCTGGATTACCGAGGAAGAAGTTTTGTATGGCTAATTTACTTTATTACAGACCAACGGACTAGGCCGTTAAGCTCGAAAAATGAGATAATCCGCTTATGTGAACTCGATTAAATATTCTGACCGCTTTGAACATTAATTTGGGTGGCAACTCGTTTAGATATACAGGGCCGTCGAGGTAAATCCAGAATGTTGAACTTAAAAACAAAACTATTGGATATTTACTCAAAAATAATTTTATTTGCACTTAACTTTGTATAATGTGAGTACACATATCATTATTCAATGTAACCTCCATCTCGTGCAATTACCTGTTCCAGCCGGGACCTGAAGCGCCCACATGCGCGAGCTACCTCCTCTTTGTCCATTGTGGTCATCACTTCCTCGATGGTTGTTTTCAGAGCGTCCTAAGTGTTATGAGGCTTCGCGTTAACTTTTGCTTCAACTGTGCCCCACACGTAATAATCAAGAGGATTGCAGTCTGGGCTTGAAGGTGGCCAAAAATCTGGTGACCAGTGGTAGGGTAGGTTATTCTGGAGCCAAGTCTGAGTCTTCTTTGCCTTGGGAGCAGGTGCGGAGTCCTGCTGAAACACATATTTGCTTCCAGCAGCCACAGGGTCTATCCAGGGTTTAACAACGTGCGTTTTTTTGTAACCAAACCACTCAATTATCTCTTTAAGGCTTTTTCCGGCGCGAAGTGACTCTAGTATCGCAGCTCTTCTGTCCTGCTCTCGACTCATCGTTTCACTAGCACTTACTCCGGCCCTCCAATGTCAATCAGGAAACAATACACTAAACATATGTCCCTTTATCAGCGGTTTTAGACTTAACGCTACTGCTCCAGAGCTTTCGAAATGTTTTCCGGATTTACCTCGACGGCCCTGTAGTTTACTACTCTAGGATATCCGCTTCGAAGAACCCTGATAAGCTTAGGAAGACAGTGGAATGGATTAGGGAAAAGAGATAATGTGAGTGATGCTTATTTATGTGAGCTTCATAGCTGACTTGCCGATAACTTTTAATAAATCATTTATTGGTGGTACGCAAATTTTATTTTATTTTTGTCACATAAATATTTAATCCCTGAATCGCATTGGCATTGGCAATGCCGGAACATAAATAATTTAGGACTGCATTTCTATTTACATAAATAAAAATGTTATACTCCTATTGAAGCTTTTATTGTACAAAATATTATTGCGGCAAAATAAAGTCAGATTCATCCCATGCATAGATAACCTGAAGCATCCACTAGAGATGGAGAGCATCTTTCAGTTACGACCAATTTATCAATTATTTCATATTTATTGTGATTTATATTTATTTAATTCATTTATTTCATTCTCTCATTCCGTAACCGGGCAAATATTTTTCTTAAATCCACATTTTACTTTGTCGCACTGCACCGCTGCTTGTATGAAAATTCTCTTTGTATGAAATTCTGTAAATAAATGTTGCTCATACCACCTGTGGTACCCAAATGGCGTTCACTCCACCTTAATGCATCTTCTATGTTCGCAATCCTACTGCACAGCAGAAGCAGCTGGCAAAGAGTAAACTTTTTAACATATTCAGCGTTGGTAAATAAAATAAACAATGCCAGCAGAAACCATTAACTCTTACAACTGACTTAGTTAGGCCTCTGAAAGTGTTGTTGTGTTGAGAGTGTTGTATGTGTGCCAAGAGAAAAGTGTGCACATATGTACTTGTATGTATAGTATGTATACTGATAAAAAATGGCTTGCAGGAAATTTGAAACACAAGCTACTTAAAATTTTCATTATTCTTCGTTTATTATTTTTATTTATTAAAATCGAAGTCTAGGCATTTACAACAGGGTGGGCACTCCAAGACTTTGGAAGATATACAAAACGAAAAGTGTACGAATGAGACTGCAAATAGTAGAAAGTTCTTTACTAGCTTTCTGAGCTAGTAAAAACAGATGAGCACTTCCCTTGCAATTGTTCAGCCTTAGCTAAAATCAGAGCAGATCTTCTAGGTAAATATTTTTTCAATGCTCTTACGGAACTGGCGTGTGAATGGGACCAGTCCTGCGCTTTATAAGAGCCACAAAATGGTTCCACGAATTAAAATAGGTGAGGTTCCCGTGTCGCCAATGTTTTCATAACGGTCCTGTAAAGTCTAAGTGAATTGGTGGTACCGGCCGACTGCCACCATAATCTAACCTCACTAAACCTTCATTAGCGGTGACAAAATAGTTTGATGACGTTAACAAGGATGACTTTGAAGCAAAAGTCGCGCCTGTAATGACAAATAGGGAAAAAATAGAGTCCGACGATTTATTATCTGAATCGGTAATTGCAGAAGGCATTCGAGTTTGTGCAGATGCCAGTAATGCCAACTATTGTAAACACTGAATTAGTTTCGGAAGATGAGTTGCCTTTACTTACAAAACCCGAAATAAATTAAGCGGAAGAGGTATCTACAGACGAATTTCCAGCAGCTCAGCGCGCAATTGCTGAATATGGCGAAAGAAAATCTGCATATGCGTTGACAGCTGTAACCGATCAAGCCAAAAACAAGTCATCCCTCCGTCTACAAAAACTCCCATTAAAAATAATTCTACAGAATATGTCACTAAGGAATCTATAGGTCAGAAACGCACTGACTTACAGCATACCACGCGGCTAACCGAAGAAGAACTTAGGTGGAAAGAGGCTGTGGAATAGGGGCAAAATAGTTCACCTGGAGGGGTTGACCCCTATTTGGATCGAAGGATTTGGTGTCCAATCGGTTACAAAAACTTAAATGCGCCTTAACACCAGATGGCGAGTACAGGAGGGGGAAAATAAAAATGTTTACGATAATGGATAATCCTCCCAGGAATACACAAATACTTGTCAGCGGTACCTTTGTAGCCTATATCGAGCCCCTAAAGAAAATCTGGCTCAGAAGTGGATTGAGTGCTTGCGGAAATCTACCCAAAGCAGGTACTAATTTTTATGTTTTAGTGGAGGAATATCGCCGTTTGTTTGGCAGCCGGAGTATATGTACATCCGGAGCCGGAGTATATAATCGAGAGAAGGACACTCATTCAGTTACACACAGTTGTTGGCAAGTAATCATCGAGTGCACGTCTTAAGCTAAGAGTGCGAGCGTGTACACGAATAGCAGAGCGATTAAGTATTGAAAAAAAAGTAAGCAAGCTGTGTTGCCATTAATTTGGGACTTTTATTCAACAGTTCATTGGTCGATTTCAGAGGAGCTATTGAGAGACGTTCACCATCATTATCATCATTTGGCGCTACAGCTCTGTGTGAGCTTAGACGTGCTGCTGAAAATATCTCCAATTCCCTGATCCTTGGTTGACTTCTTCCAGTTGTTGACTTTGAGTCTCCCCATGTCGTCTTCTAGTTAGTCAATCCATCTTAATCTGGGTCCGCCCCTTGCTTTCGTTGTATATGTATTAGCGTCAGTTATTTTGCATGCAACTTGCTCCAGTCTTTGACTGCACCAAAGATTAGCTTAACAATTTTTCTCTCGATAACTTGGAATTTGTTTTTGACTTTTTCACTTATTGTCCAAGACTCCGATCTGTAGAAAATACGAGCAGCATTTTGAGCATTTTACTTACTTCTTAAACTTTTTAAATCGAATCTGTTATTTGGGTAAAAGCATACCAAATTCGTAATAATATTGGGTATGGTAATAAGTTTCCTACCTTTCTTAGCCAAAGTTACGAATTATTTGAACAATATTATGGGAAGTATGTGTCATTGGAAGCTACAACTTTACACCATCTTTCAGACGGCCTACCGATTCCTCTGACGAAAAATTCGTTGATCCATTCATTGAGCCAGTTTGCTATGCTCTTGTAAGAAGTGAAACGTTCTCCAATAAGGGCTGACTGCATTGATCGGAACAGATGGTAATCCGAAGGTGCAATGTCTGGGGAATACGGGGGGTGGGGAAAGAGTTCCCAATTCAATACCTCTAAAAATTTCTGGACCGATTTGTCAACGTGTAGCCTGGTGCTGTCATCCAACAAAATCAGTTTGTCATGTTTATCGTCCCATTTCGGCCACTTTTCTTTGAGAGTTCGATTTAAACGCATTAGCTGCAGTCGGTAACGGTCACCAGAGATGGTTTCAGATGGTTTAAGGAGTTCATAATAGATTACATCCTTCCGATCTCACCAGATGCACAACATAACCCTTGAAGCATGAATATTTTTTTGGCTCTCGGTGTACCTGGTTTACTTGGCAGGCTCCAACATTTTCGACGCTCCAACATTTTCGACGCTCCAACATTTTCGACGTCCAGATACGATGCGTTGCAGAAAACCGTTCCTTTTCTGCCGTTCAAGAAGCATCTCATATGGGTCCAAACGTCTCTCGATATCCCTCTCCTTCAATTGATGTGGCATCCAGTTACCTGCTTTCTGCACCATTGCCATTGCGTGGAAACGCTTACCGACGGTTGATCTGTCAACATCCAACTCTTTAGAGATATAATCAAGGGTTCGACATGTGTCTTCATCCAATAATTGTTATAGTTGAGTAACGAATGCCAACTACTGCGATCGATACCTCACATTTACACCTGCAAATCACCAGTATATTACTAAAGCGAACAGAAAAATCAGCAACGACACCTCTTTTACGAGGGCGGAAACTGACTGTGCCTGCATACAACATTTTCTGTTGGGCTACCTAGTTATGCTGCCTAATGTCTACATTCTGCTTTCGTAACACGAACGACACCATTTTGCTGCATCCGGGTTTTATGGCGCAGAGTTGACTATCGACTTACAAGCGAAATCCACAGTTTCAACCGCAGTGGCTTCAGTTGCAGCTGGCAGAAAATTCTCAACTGCATGTCCATACGTTTAAGTGGCTTTGTGTTTCGCATGTGCAGACTCTTCCTTTCCATTGCGATATTTAGAAACATACAAATTTATACAGTGGTAGACATTTGTAAAAGCGCATGTATTTGTTCTGTGTTTTTCTTTATTTCCTCATAAAAAGAAATATAAAATACCATCACTATTTTCATAGCACATTTTTATCTACATAACAACTCAAAGTAATTCATTTCTGAATATTAGGATAAAATGTGAAGAGATTTTTGAAGTATAACGGGATATTTCTATAAGTGCATTTGATTTTTAGTTAAAAAATATTCTATATTATTTTTTTAAACTTTAAATTAAATCGTATAAAGCTGATTAAATCATCAATAAATTTAAGCTAAGTTAGCACCACAGGTTACGATTCTGCCTGATGACCTCGATTTCTTTAAAAGATTTCCCTGCTGCCTTGAGCTCTTTTCCGAATGTTCTTTCCCAAGTGCACCTACATCAGCTATTGTATCTACTGCCTTGCAGGTTCCATTCTAGTGCATGTCTGCTTATTTCCATGTGATCCTTTCGAAGAGTTTGGCTCTTCTATTTTCACCTTTTCTGCTTTATTTCGGTCTGGATGGTTCATTGCTTACAATTCGCCCAAAGCTCTTTGCTTCTGATTGTTCAGGGCTATCCAATCCGCAATAAACGTCTTAAACATTTGCTTAAGTGGTCTCACAGTGATACAAAAGAACCGATCTTACATTTTAGATTGAAAAAATGCAACTTTGAATGTATCAAAACTGATGCAGAATGCCATATTTTCCATCAGCTGATCAAACGCGCTGCGGTTTTTTGCGATTCTGTTTTTTTGTTTTAAATATTGATGAAAATTTTTCGAATCGGCTATAAAAAAAACTAATCAAAATTTTTTCAAACTTTTTTTTTTAAGTTTGAAGATTCAACATTGTCATTTATGAATGAAAAATAAAATCGTTCAAATGACTGCCACGACTGGCTTTACAGTAGGCCATTCGATCCACTTAATTTTTAAGCACATTTTCGATTGTTTGGGCTCCAATTTCATGAATGGCAACTTCGATTTCGTGTTTTAAAGAATCAATCGTCTCTGGATGGTTCGCATAGCATTTGTTCTTAACGGCTCCCAACAAAAAATAGTCCAACGGGCTTAAATCACAGCTCCGAGGCGGCCAATTTATATCGGAATTCAAAAACGGTAGCCAAAAGTTCGAGTGTAACTTTGGCAGTGTGACAAGTTGCATCGTCCTCTTGAAACCAAATGTCGGCCATGTCGTCCTCTGTCACGGTAACGCTCGCCATTTACTGTAACCGCCGCTCCTCGCTCATTTTCGAAAAAAAATGGCCCGATGATGCCGCCAGACCAAAAACCGCACCAAACCGTGACTCGTTGTGGATGCATTTGCTTCTCTACAGTAGCGTGTGGATTTTCTGAGCCCCAAATCCGACAATTTTGCTTATTGACGTAGCCACCGATGTGAAAATCAGAAAAGAAGAAGAGGACTCACCACTTTGAAAATAGGTTTTCATTATTTCCCAATTTTGTTCAAGCGCATAGCGTCCCATTTCGTAAATGTCAAACCTTTAAGTAAATTATGAACACATTTGACATGATATTTGTGTTACCATTCACAAAAAAATAGGTGGTTCAAAAAGCAAACGCTATATGGCCCACCCTGTAAAATGGGATGCTTTAAAAAAATGATCGACGACACGGATGACAATTCATGGGGTATTGCCTATAAGACAGTTATGTCCAAAGTAAGAGGTCCCCAAGCTCCTCAACCAACTTGCCCAGAACTGCTTGAAAAGGTGGTCATCTCACTCTTCCCTCCACAGGAGAAAAGCAGCAGAATTTACACGCAAGCGAGAGAAAATGATGAGATTCATGCGGTTACAGTGCCAGAAGTATTAAGCACATTGGCTCGAATTAATGACAATAAAGCAGCTGGGCTCGATGGAGTACCGAATGCGGCATTTAAAGCGGCGTTGTACTCAAATCCGGCCGTGTTTGTAAACCTGTACAATTTGTGCCTGACCGAAGGTACGAGTACATTCCCAAAGAGGTGGAAAAACCAGCGTTTAGTATTATTGCTAAAAGCGGGAAAGCAGCCGGATCACCCATCGTCATACAGACCGCTGTGTATTCTCGATACCGTTGGGAAGGTATTCGAAAGAATATTAAGCGAAAGATTACGGGAGTATCTGGAGGGCCCAGGATGTCTCTCAGACAATCAGTTCGGTTTTCGTAGAGCCTGATCTACTGTTGATGCAATAGGGATGGTAGTTGATTTGGCCAAAAAGGCCAAGAGAGCACTGCAGTACGATACAGAGGAGGGCCCAAAGAGCTACAGCGTGTCAGGTGGAGTACCGCAAGGATTTGTTCTTGGACCAACCCTATGGAATGCTATGTATGCCGGCATTCTTAAAATCGAAATGCTCGCTAATACAATCATAGTGGGATACGCTGACGATATCGCACTGGTAGTGAATGAAAAGCACATAGATAGATTGAAACATGTATGTAATGATGCCATAACAAGAATACGAAGGTGGTTGAATAACGCCAGCTTGGAACTAGCTGCCCAAAGAACTGAACTGGTGCTGCTCGGCAGAAGCAAGCAGGAAGAAAAGCTGTCAATATCAGTTGGTCGCCACGATATAGAATCCCAGAAGTCTATAAAATATCTTGGCATGTACATTGATGGCAGACTACCATTCAGGGAACAACTTAAAGCTGTTAGTGTAAAGGCGACAAAGGTTAACAACGCACTTATGGGTATGCTACCGAACTTAGGAGGACCACATGGTGCTAGGAGAAAAATTCTTTCCACTGTGACACACTCCATAATGTTGAGCGCCTCTCCAATCTGGGCTGGAGCAAAAAAGTGCCATTTTAAAGAACTACTGCAGGTCAGTAGAACAAGTGCGTTGAGGACCGCATGTGCTTATAGAACAGTGTTGGATGATGTAATCTGCGTCATAGCTAGCAAAATGCCTATAAACATCCAGGCAAACTTACAGAAGAGGTTGTACTGCTCGCAAGGCATGAAGCCGACAGACGAATTCAAACAAGCAGAACGTTCTACCTCGATAGCTGACTGGCAATCAAAGTGGGACCAGTCATCAAAAAGCCGGTGGATGCATAGGATCTGTCGGAAACACGGATACGTTGATTTCTTCCTAACGCAGCTACTATTAAGTGGACACGGATGTTTCCAAAAATATCTGCATCACCTAAACTTAGCTGGTAGCCCTTATTGTCCAGAATGCTTGGACGAAGAGGAGACGGTCGAACATGTGGCCTTCTATTGTAGCAGGTTCGTTAAGGAACGCGATGACCTAGCAAGAACAACTGGTGTGTTTCTGACGTCCATTAACCTACTTCCACAAATGCTTCAGTCGAATGAAAAATGGAGGGCAGTGCAAGCTTTTGCAACTCGAATTATCGGGGAACTTCGCAACATTGATTGGAGGCGAAGGAACGATGCGAGACGAACGCGGCAGCAACCACAACTGTCGCATTGATAAAAAGCAGCAAGACGAACAGTAGACGAAAATAACTGACGATTGAGCTTATTGCTCACGATGGCCTCTAGACGTAATTACCCAAACGGTATCCCTGTAGGAGGAACCGTCGGACTTGAGGTGCTTTTAGTGGCGTTTAAGTCCCACACTGACTTAGGCTTTCGATTGCTTTTACACCTTTTACTTCGCAACATTGATTGGAGGCGAAGGAACGAGGTGAGACGAACGCGGCAGCAACCATAATTGTTGCATTGGTAAAAACATCAAGAGGAACAGTAGATGAGTATAACTGACGATTGACCTTATTGCTCACGACGGCCTCCAGACGTAATTACCAAAACGGTATCCCTGTAGGAAGACGGCTCTACGTGCCACGAAACCATTGATCTTTTACGGGAAAAGTTTCCGGACCGTGTTATCTCTCCAGGAAGTGATGACTATCGGCCACCGAGATCTTGTGATTTAACACCTTGTGACTTTTGTCTTTGGGGCCACGTGAAAGAGAAGGTCTACGCTAACAGCCCAGGGTCGATTCAAGACCTCAAAGATGGAATTCGTGAGGCTACCGAGGACATAGGGCAGCAATTCGGTTATGGAAAATTTCATGAAAAGGATATTGTCCTGTAAGCGTGGTCGTGGTGGTCATTTGCCTAATGTTATTTTCCGCTATTAACGGCATACCTTGCTCTTTATAATGAAATAAACATCCGATAAACTGTTTAAAAAATAGCATTTTTCTATGAATATCAAAATAACACCTCTTATTGGAAAATCCTTTATGTATAGCTGTAGGCGCATTGATTGTGCTTAGCAGAAATCTGAAAAGATGGAGAGTCAATATGGGACACATATTTTCCTACTTCTGCTTTGGTTTCGGCCTCAAATATGTTTACACATATTTTACTTAAATTTGTAGTCTTTTACTTGACATAGAATCTCTAGACTTTAGCGTGAATATATTTTTTAACAAAAAAACAAAAAAAAAAAACACAAAAAACACCAAAAAAATCGCAATCGAGTAGGGAGACTATGAAACTAAGTAAGAAAAATTTAAAAATTCAAATGACTACGCAACTTGTCCACCTCCAACAGCAATGCGGAAACTTTGTTGAGAGAAATTGAGAAATTGTATTTAGTTTATTTTTTCGCATATTTTACCAACACCGCAGTAGTGTCGCAAATTGTTGTTGCCTATGGCAGAGGTCAAACTGCATCATTGTTCAGTGCCATAGGGAAGCAGTCATTGTTACTGAGCAAAGTGACCTACTGACTGTACACATGAGTTTCAATACAAGCACCGAGGGTGTTAAACCAATTTTTAGTTGGCATTGAAAATAAATGAAAATTCAAATAATGAAAATTTGTTAGAAGATAATTGAATATCGAAAAATGCAATAAAAGTGGCAGTTGCGTTTTTTACTGGTGTTGCCCTGTGCCCACAATTGGACTACTTTTTAACAACAATGTTAGCATAACGGTTAATTGTAACAACCCGGAATTGGCATTTATATGTAAAGTAAAATATTTCACATTATTAGAGGCAAGAACGAGAAATCCATTATATTCGCGGTAGGGGCTGTAGTGATCGATATCTCGTAAAGTAGCGATCAAAAAATTTACAGCTTTACATTTTTTCTTTGGTGAGTGCGAAAATGCAAGTCATTGTCAATGGTGTCGATACAGTAATGGCTAATTACGTTGAGGGGTTCTCCTTCCGCTGCGGGACGTGTCATCGATATCTAAGTTAAAATGTTTGAACTTTGCGAACCATTTCCGTGCTGTACACTCGTCTGTCATACCTTCTTCATACCCATCGCAAACCACGTGAAGAGCAGGTGTCGAAAATGTGGATTTTTGCCTCCTGGGTATTCAGTTTCGAGGCCTCAAAACTAATAAAAAATTAAATTACTAAGAATACAATTAACATAGTTTTGTAGAGTGGAAAGAGTTCTGTCGACCTAATAATTACCCTTTGCCAAACTGCAAACAAATCGTTGTAAAAAAAGGAAATATAAAAACTTATGAAAATTACAAACTAATAATTTGTAAGTTCAGTTGTAAAATATCAAGCAACCAATGAAGACCGGTCTCGTGCGGAACAATTTTTTTTGTTAATCCCCGTAGTTTAACTTATACTCAATTCTACATAAAGTGCATTCCTCTCTTAGCGGCTGAGATCTCCGTAATTTGTGGTGTTTCTCTGTTTATCAGAGAGTCGTTTTGCTCGGTGTAAAACTATCAGACAACTTTTTGAAGCAAAACTAATATCGACGGCATACGCCACGAACTGTGCGACATTACAAGGAATGGGGCGTCTTACCGCTGTATTTTACTGGCAGAAACTCTTATTCTTATTTTTTATGAGATTTATTACCGCTACATTGGTGTGATAACAGGTTATTTTATAAATAAATAAATAAAAATAAATCTAATACATTTACAAAAATTGTTCAACTGCAAGTATTTACTTATGAAATTATATACAAATATTTGCATGTCTGGCAAATCAGTTTCAGTCAGTCTTAAATTTTCCATGCAACTCTTTCAAGTTCATAATTTTACTAGCATCTTTACGCCTGCTTTACGCCACTATTGACGTTCATTTTCTTGCACTTTCTGCTGCACTTCCCTGTTGTTTCAGCTTTTCCAACAACTCCCAATAGAGCGGCGACTGCACAGAGGATTCCAGCACTTTGCGTTTATTCCGCAAGTACACTTTCCGGTTACCCTTCGCCTGCAGTGCGCGATAATTGTTTTCCATTGTGCTTCCATGGTCATCGGACATTTTGTGGAAACGCTTCATTTGGCTATGCGTTATGGTGATTGCATGCGAGAAGACTACCCAAGTCACGGCCTGTGAACAGGGTGGCGTCGTGAGTGAGCCCGCATAAGTGTAGAATTCCGTTACATCCATATCGCCCAACAACACCGAAAGCATAAAAGTGTCAATTTCTGTGGTGCAATTGAATTCGGATATCGATTCCAAAACATTTATAACCTCATTTAAGCCTTCGAAATCGTTGGTGGCAGTGGCCTGTAAGTGCAAATGGAAAAAATATAAACAAATATTTAACTCCAGAAAAGTGTAGCGAGGAGGCCTCTTACATTCACTTTGTACAACACCGCCAGCACAGCCAAGCCGTCCTCATGCTCGCGTGCCTCCTCCACTGTCGCATATTTGGAATTTCGATGCAGCAAATGCATTTCCATAGAGTATCGTTCGCTGTTCAGCACATGTTCGGAGCCGTGAGTGTCGTTGGAGCCCCAATGGAAATGTAAACTCTCCATTATGTAGGTTGTATTCTCGAGTAGCGGTCCACCTGTGATGAATGCTGAATCTGGTACGGTTGTGGGAAATTGAATGTTGGCTGTGTGGCCGTTGTTCTCACTTCTCACGGCTTCCATGTACGGCACATCGTAGTGCACAAAATTTATGATCGGCATGTCAAATGAGATGATGGCCTTTGATGAAGAAATATATAGTAAAAAGGAAAAGAAGATAAAACGAGAAATGTTAAACAATTTTGCGCAGCTCATACGCATATTTATGTATACAAGTAGCTGAGTACGCAGGGAAGATATTCTTCCGGAAGTTAATTTTGAGAACTAAATTAGAGCCCTTTCTGCCCAATGAACGGAAGTGGAGTTTTTTTAAAGACTCGCAGCTTATTTAAGGTTACTTTTGAGGGGAGAGGCTCAACAACTTTCATTTTGCTGCAGTCCTGGAATCGCTGCGTTTGTGCGGGTGATAAATGCTCGGAGTAGTGCATGTTGTTGCCACGGTTTGTGTCCGGCGGTTACCTACACCGGTCGACCCTTCTCCGTTTTTTGTAAATTTTGTCTATTTGTATTCTCTGCAAATGTTGTGAATTTATTTAGATATGTATTTTGTTTCTCTTTCTCTCATTCTCTCTCGGGTCTCTCCCTCTTTCTTTGTTTGCCTTGTCACTTCTGTTATGTGTACTACGCTACATGCACTTTTTTTATTGGAAGTGATCTCAGGTGTCTTCATCGTTTTCATCAAGCAGCTTCGGCATAGGGGATCAGCCAAAACAAAAAAAAACATTTATTGCATGTGATCCGAGGCGTCTTTTTAGGTAATAGAAACAGGTTTTTAATGAAAGAAACTGAGGTGTCGCTCATTAATACATTTGCTTGTTCATCTCTATGAAACATCGGATATGTAAAGCTGACACACTTTGAGTTAAAGAAACTGAGATTAAGGGGGAGGTAGGGTTTAGCGCTAAAAAAAAAAACACTTTTTTTGTGAATTTTTTACAGAAATATGGCTTAAGATACTTTAATAAAATCAGTTACATGTTATTGTACATCTTTTCAATAAGTTTTTAAAAAATATTAATAATAAAATATTGACAAATAAGCCCATGACAGAGTTTTTTTGGAGATATGTTTTTCGAGAGGTGCTCTGCGGTGCCAATCGGCATTCGTCGTAGAATCATCTGAAACTAAAAAAGTCGAATTTTTCAGTTAAAGTATGACGTAATGCTCCCCCATACATTAATACAATTTTTTTTTTTCATTTTTGTAGTTTTGGTGGCAAAAAAACGTAAAACGAGCATTTTTGGCGAAAAATTTCGCCATATTTGTAAGTGAAAAACAACCTTAAAAAACAAAAAATAAAAAAAAAACAGTGTAGGGGGGAGGTATTTTTGATTTAGAAAACGTGTGCCAAATTTGAAAAGAATCGGTTGAATAGTTTCGGAGTTGTGATTGGCACCGACTTTTAAGAAGTCGTTTCGGGAAAAACGCGTTTGAAAAAATGACTCTGAGAAATTATCGATGCTCCGCATTCGAGGTAGAGTGCCTACAAAGGCTATAACTTTGAGAGTTCTGCTCCGATCCACTTAAAATTTTGACACAACATTCTTGAAATGATTTACTATAAGATGAGTGAAGAAAAAAAATTTCGATTTTGTGACCCTACCCCCGCCTTAAACTTTGTTTTCATCTAATTTCTTTGTTGCTAGCTCTTAAGATGAGTCGTATAGTCGTATGATAACGGGCTATCCGATTTCCGTGCTGGATAAGAATATTTTATTATTTTATTTATTATATTTTATATTTAATTTATCTTTTCTTTTCTTTTCTTTGAATTTTTCCCTTGTCGTGGCTATGACTTTACTTTTACAGTTTCACTCTTATTATTTCTGCTATGTCATTATCACAATTAATTCAATTTGCGCAATTAAATTATTGTTGTTGTTGGTGTTTACTATGAAATTCAGTAGTTTAGTGATATTGTCGCCGAGGTAAATAAAAATGATCCAAGCAAATTTGCTGTTATCTGTCTATAAAATAATTACAGTACGATAAACAAAGCCGCAATCATAAAACTCTTCAATCGACTTATGAGTTTCTAAGAATGCTGAGAATCTGCTACTAAGGTGAGCCGAATGATAGTGCAAACTTTTGCGCGCAAGGCAACAAAAGTGTTGATTTCGAGGTGGACGGCAAGGGTTTCCCGTAAGGAAGAGGAAATTAGGAGATGAGAAATTCCTGGTATCAATGAGAAAAAACCGTGTATGACGTGGATTCATTGGTTGTGGCTCAGCATTGAAAAGTCTAAGGTATGAACTAAAAACGGAAAAATTGGGTTTCGTACGAATGGTAGTTGAGGGACGTCAAGCAACTGTTAGCTAAGGGTAAGGAGTTGCTCCAAGGGCAAATATTTCACTATTAAATAAAACGGCCAAAATGCGTGGAAAGATGCGACAGCGTCAATTTACGACACGCAACGCTCAATGTCTTGCAGCGCAACACTGTTTAGTCTTTTTTCTTCTACTGCGCATCCTCAATTTTTCGTCTTCTGCTCTGAGCAATGACGCATGGCTTCGCTATACACCTCAGCTCAGATTTTAAGAAGAAAACGATTGCATGTCGAGGGATCCACTTATTTTAAATATTGTAGATATTCAGAAAATTGGTTTATTCAAAGAAAATTGAAATAATTAAAATTAATAATTTTGAGATTGACTCAATAACATAGTAAACTCAACAAATTACAAAAAAATAGTAATTTTGAGATTTAGCCAATGTTGAAAATTTGCTATAAAATTTTTTTAAGTGAAATATCTCCGGCTCTTTTTATCATTTAAAAACGTGGCACGTGCACACTCTGAACAGTCACAAACAAGAAATAGACTACTCTATCCCTAGACTTACCTTCGACAAGCTCTTCAAGACAAGTATACCATCAAGAAGGAAGTGGCAGACACCAAGGCCATGGAGAAAGGGGGAATTAAATTTTTATACAGATGGTTATGGAATATCTAAATACGCACGCCGTAACAAAAACGACTATAAATATATTCTCGGATAGCCAGGCGGCCATCAAATCAATGAATGCGGCTATATTAAGATCAAACGTTGCACAGGAATGCCGAGCAGCCCTAAATGATATTAGCGTCGTATTCAAGGTCAGCCATATTTGGGTTCCAGGATACAGAGATATTGAGGGACACTGTAGAGCTGATGAGCTAGCCAGAAAAGGTACTGCTCATCAACTGTTCCGTGATAAAAGTACCATTGGAATACCTTAGGCCACAAGTAAATTAATAATAAAAAACAACATTATCCAAGAGGCCAATAGGTAATGGGAAGATGAAGATACATGCGTAACAGCTAGGCTACTATGGCCGCAAATAAACAAGAAAAGGGCAAAGAAATTCCTTAGCCTCTCAAGAGAAGATATGTGTCCACTGGCTATTTGGGAGGCATTCTTTGAAACTAGGAGTATACTCCCATGAATATTGTAGAAGTTGCAGAGATGAGGAAGAAACAACTGAGTACTTCCTTCGCCGTTTTCCAGCCTAAGCTAAAATCAGAGCAGGTTGTCTAGGTAAACACTTTTTCAATTCTCTTACAGAACTATCTGGCGCGGGGATTAGACAATCCTGCGCTTCATAAGAGTCTCAAAATGGTTTCATGAAAATAAATGAACAAGGTTCCCGTATCGCACAGTGGTAGCACAACGGACCTGTGAGGTCTAAGTGAATTGGTCATACGGACCGACCTAACCTAACCTAACCTAACCTAACGTTTAAAATTTATTATTATTTTTTTTTCTTAAAATATATTTCTTCAAAAAATTTTTTGGGATATAAATATTATGTCTTTGTTTAAAACTTTGAAAAAATAAATTTTTTTTTAAATTTTTGAAAACACTTACATTAGATTTCTATGGCTAAGACTGTTCTCACTGGTTCGCTGTACGTATTTGAATATAACTTGAAAATGTGTGGGAAACCTCCTGGGGCAACTAAGCATAGACTCTATACCAAAATTTCAAACATTCATTAAAATTATAAATTTTTTTCAAAATTTTTTACTTCTCGTTATACTAAAGTCTACAAATAAACCAATTTTCAGAAGAATGTGTGACAATGTCAAATGTCAAAGATACTTGGACGACTTGACATATAATCGTTCAAGAGGCAAAAAATCAGGCCAATTCGTGAATGAGCTTAGGTCGGGTGAGATTAAAATGGCGGTGCAAAAGTCAACATCCAATTGCCAACTAAGTGATTAAGATAATTATTTTGAAATCAATCAAAGTAGTTTCTAAAATTGAGAATGTCTTGAAGTTTGTAGTTGGATAAATTCTGCAGAGAATTGTATTCAAACCTCTACCAGTGCGGTCTTTCGCTTCCTCGCATTGAAACTGGACATCTACACAGACGGCGTTCAACTTTCTCAATTTTATTCACACCTGGAGGTTCAATTACCAATAATACCCACCATTTTGTGGGTTATTTTTAAACTCTCACCTCATTTGAATTCAATTCAATCGGTGATTGACGGCTGAAGCCGCATTGCTGAAAGTCGTCATACCACTTGGATTGATGTTCATAATCAAAACCGCTCCCTGGAAATAAAATTAGAAGTAGCATAGAGTTAAAGCTATTAATTTTTAATTATGGAATTAAAAATAAATGCGAAAATATATATTTTTTTAAGGCCGTCGCTAGAGAAATATTGGAATTTACAAATTTGAATTTGCCAATTTGAACGAATCTTATATAGTTTATATATGAGAACTTAACTCAAGAAATGAACAGATATCCAGTTACCCTTGCTACATGAGCACACCGATTTAGAAATCTCTAATTTTCTTAAGTGCACCCAGTTCATTCGTTTATAAGGTTGAGAAACGCAAAAAACACGAGGAAAGTTCTGACCCTGTCCGCTCTGCAGAATTTATTCAACAAGTGCAAGCGATCATTGATGGGAAGGCCAAATTTCTAAATCAATACTAAATACCAAACATCCATAGTTTGAATGTAGTGCTCTGAAATTTGTGGAACCAAAGCGAAACAAGTATACACCATAAATGTGTTATGGTGCCGACGGGTGTTTCGTGCTATTAAGGGAAATCATTCGGTAACTGAGACTAACCTAAGTGGAGTGACAATACTGAGCCACATGTTTAAAATGGGACTAAAAACTAACTGAAACACAAATTCAAAAACGGTTCGCTTAGTGAATCCAGGTAGTGAGATTTATTGACTTTTATTTAAAAGTATACAAAAAAAAATTTAAGTTGATAAGCAAACGATGAGCTACGTGTTTGGCTGAGCTTCTCTTGTGATGCGCCCGACGAAAATGCTTTCTACGAGAAGATTTTTTAATGAGAGAAACATACTCGGAACTTTGAGGGGTGATTTTTCATGGCTCCAGTGGGCGTTCCAAAGCGTAGCCAACCGGCAGGTGCTCGAACGCAAAACCGCACGATTAGCGAATTTAAGTAATTCTCCCAAAGAACTCAGCACGAAATATTAACTGTTCGAAGTTATTTATTAGGTGCGCAACTAAGTTATCGCTGTTTTTTTGATGAAAATACAAGTTTATTCAGAAAAAAATGGTTACAAGTGAATCCTTGAAAGTATTGCCCATCGCTGGCTACTACTTTTTCCCATCTTTCTGGTAGATCTCGTATACCCTCGCGGTAAAAATGTTCATCTTTTGAGGCATTTTTTGATGTGTTCATATGAATGGAACTGTTGGTCAGCTAGACCATGTGCCATCGATCGGAACAGGTGATAATCGGAAGGCGCAATATCTGGAGATCTGGAGAATATGGCGGGTGTTGTAGGATTTCCCATTTGTCAGTGTTTCCAGATAGGTTTTAACGGGTTTGGAAACGTGAGGCCGAGCGTTGTCATGCCGTATAATCACTTTTTCATACCTCTCCGCGTTTTGCGGCCGCTTCTTGCGCAGTGCTCGGCTCAATCGCATCAATTGAAGTCGATGCCGATCCACAGTGACGGTTCATAATAAATAACACCGACTTGGTCCCAGCAAATACATAGCATAACCTTCGCAGCGTGAATATTCGGCCGAGGCGACGACGTAGAAACATGACCGGGCAGTCCCCATGACCAAGCTCTTCTTGCGCTTGACACGGATCCTCATTGATCAATGCCTCCAATTCAGGGTCCTCGAAGGTTTTTGAGCTTCTTTGACGCGGACGGTCGTCAACACTAAAATCACCGACTTAGAAGCGCCGGAACCAATCTCGGCACGTTGATTTACTTAAAGCAGCATCTCCATAAACTTTTTGTAGCTCTCGATGTGCTTCAGCCGCTGTTTTTTTCGAATGAAAGAGGAAAATCAACACTTCCCGCAAATGACTGTTCTTCGGCACAAAATCAGACATTTTCACAAAACCAAAAGTGTATGATACCAAAACAAAATCACTAATGTGCCGAAGTAGTTTATTTACCATATGTCTAAGCTTGGTTTATGACGTTTAGGTTATGTTAGAATCGACTAGCACACACTGCTGGCGGCATCTATTGAAAACAGCGGGAACTTAGTTGCGCACCTAATAGTTAAGAAATAATTTTTTGAAATACATTTTCTCCTTTTCTAATATTTCGAGGTATGTAGATACGCCGCACGAACTTAGTAGGATATGAAATGAAACAATATCCGATTGGAAGTTCAAAATTGCTCCACCAATGCATATAAAATTACTACAAAAATATTTAAATTTAACTATTTCACATACAGTTTTTGAAGTTCGTCCGTGAAAAAAAAATATTATAATTAATTCACACTTTTACAAACCGAAAGCAACCGTTTTGTTGGGTGATTCTAGCTCAAGTCGTCACTGTGAAGCTAAGCATTACTATTTTTCAAATCTGATCAACACTAACGAAAACGGTCTCTATTAGAAAACAATTCTACCAGTCGGACTTTCGTGCCCGGGGTTTCACACCCATGCACTTCCGAATCCTAGTCACGCACCAACCCATTCAGCTACAGCGGCCGCTCTGAAAACGATAGATTCAATAACTTTTAAGAGCGTGAGTTCACTATTTTTTTATAGTTTGAAATGTGGGCGAAAGGCTTGTTCTAACAATGAATCAAATTATGTACAACAGCTTTTACAAGAAATTTTATTTCCATGCTTCATAACTCGTTGGACTACTACTAGTTGATTCAACGAATTAAGCTGGGATAAGAAGCACCTCACAAAAAGCGTATCCTCGAGAATGTATTGAGCAAAACGTACTTCACTATATAAGCCTCAATGCTTGCACTGTATTTCTTCATTCCAAAAAGTCACAAAAAGTTATATTTTTCATCTCAAATTTTTATTTAAATTTATTGCATATTTTAGCTTAACATATCTTTTTCACACTATTTTTTTAACATACCATTTACATTTTTATACAAGCAAAATGTGCAAAAAGTTGCAAATAAAATACTAAATTTACACATCGTCACTAATTAATAAAAAAAATTTAAGTGCATGAAGAAAAAGTATTTTAAAAATATTAAACCATTAAATCACTGTGCAGTTATCCTGACACAAATCACTTTCAAAGTTGAAATACGAATGGCAAACCATCGACAGTTGCTTAACAAATTTATGCAACGGATGTGAACAGATGTTGGCTTACCTTGCAAGATGGGGTAAAAAACCGTCTGCGTTAGTTGTCATGAAATTAGCAAGAATATCTACGTTATTTGGAATTTACAGTTAGGGGAGTGCATGCACTCGCTGAGCAACAGTAGTTGGTATAATACACTGCGGTGCAGAGGTGTAGACGCACTAAAGTTTTTGTATATTCACCTCACTTGTGGAGTATTTTTGACATAGTAACGCATGGGCTGAAAAGTCCCGGGCCTAACATGTCAGCTTTACGTTAGGCCCAGAACTTTTCAGTTTTATTGCATTCACCTTTTTTTCAGTTAGTACTAAGCTTAAAAAAAGTTGGCAGCTGTTATAATTTCGTTCGTGAGTTTTTGTGCTAAAATTCAGGTCACTTTTATTATTTTTAAAAGCCTGAAAAACGTGGATCAAAAAGAATTTCCTGTTTTAATTTTTCACTGAAAAATACCCTATGATCAAAAAGTACCGGGTTGACTGTTTTCTCCGATTGCCAAGGCCTAGTGCACCATAAGTAGCTTCCATCGGGTCAAAGAGTCAATAAAGAATATTATTTATCCGTTTTGAAGCGGTTGAGAGATGCTGTACGTCGAAAACTGCCGGAAATGTGGGCAAACAATTCTTGGATTTAGCATGATGATAACGCGCCATTGCACCGATCCCAAAGTGTGCTGGACTATTTGAGCAGACATCAAGTAAATACCATCGTGCAAGCACCGTATTCCTTTGATATGGCCCCGTGCGACTTCTTTTGGTTTCCCAAATTGAAGTTACCACTTCGTGGAACGAGATTTCAGTCGATAGAGGAGATCAAAGAGAATGCGACGAAGGAGCTGAAGGTCATCTCTTCGTCGGCCTACCAGGGGTGCATGAACGACTGAGTTAAACGTTGGCACATGTGTTTCAGACGGGTCATATTTTGAAGGAGATAAAATAAATTTGTTTGAAATCTAACTCTGTTTTGTTTTATTTAAACATTCCCGGCACTTTCTGATCATAGGGTATATCTTTCAAACGCAGTAATGGATTGAAAATTGTTATGGGGACTCCGCTCCATCAGAAACAACAATTTACGATGGTTTGCTGACTTTAAGCGCGGTCGCTGGGTTATTAAGACGCCGATGATGCACAACGCAGTGGCCATCCAAATGACACCATGACGGTAACTCCAGAAAACATGAAAAAATGATCGAAAAGTGAAGTTGCGTGAGTTAACTGACATCGTAAAGATATAAAAAACAAAACCTGTTGGCTTTATATTGCATTACCATTTCCCTATGAGAAAGCCCTCTTCAAAGTGGATGCCGCGTTTGCTCACTGTTGACCAAAAACAAGAAGTCAGTCAAAACAACGACTAAGCTCCATGAATTGAAAGTGGTCCCATATCCACCGTATTCGCCTGATTTGACTTCCGTTGACTACTGGAATGGTTGCGTTGTTCTTGATGGAAATTACGCTGATGAATAAAGTTAAACGTGTTTTCGTTTTTAGGCCCGGGACTTTTCAGCCCATGTGTTATTTGTCGAGTGTCAGCTCAATGAACTTTATATGGAAAAATTGAACGTTGAACGCCAAATGTATCACCTGATACGCATATTAATTCTTCATTATCTTTAGAATAGGTATCGCAAAATTATTCATCTAAATTTCGTCGTTGTTGTTCAGGAGCAACATGAGCTAAGACTGTGTTGACTTTTCGTATATCACTAGCACCATCTTACCGCTGATCGAAATTCGATCAATACTTTCACACATATTCACACATTCGTCCAATCAGCCGTCGTTCAGATAGTGACGAACTGACATTGTGTAGAGTTTTTCCGTATATTACCAACACAATCCCAGTTTTTTTGCAAAGACATCTCAAGTGACGTCAGAGTCCTCGACCTGATTCTGTCAAATTCGCTCAGAGCGAAGGTCTGTTATGGAGCACACCCTCCCAATTCTTTTCTCCAAGATATATGGCGCCATGTAAAAGTTAAACTTTATTATGATTGAGGTTGGTATTTCTTTTTTTAATTTTAAAGCTTAAAGGAATAAAACTAAACTTATAAAACTATGTATCTAGAACAATGGCATTTGGAGAAAGCAAATTTCATGATGGCACTCAATGTGTTAAGTGGCATTGCAAAAAGGCATTTAAAGACATTTAAATTTCATAGTGACTTTAAGGACGCAAATCAAAAAAAATTTAAAATTGGCGCTTACAGATTTTATTGCGTTTTTGGCCGACCGTCTTTATGTTGTTCCACAAATGGAGGGACCTCTTGTTTTATGCCACCTGCAAACGGTAAATGGTTTTTATGAAGAATTTTTTCATGGTCAAAATACACGGACGTTTGCCTTTGCTAGTCGAGGGGCGACCTTTTTAAGGGGGAACACCACTGTGAACGCGTGAAAATTAAGTGGTTTTCAGGAATCTTTTTTTATAAGTAGCGATGATTATTTGAGCATCGGACAAATTATAATTTATTTAACATATATTTAACTATACTGACACAAATTTTTATTAAAAAATATTAAAAATTACAATTGTTATTAATATTCATGCAATGACGTCATAAAAAACTGATGCACCCTGGTGGCCACGATACAGCGGTGAAAAATCATCTGAAGCAAAAAACCAAAAAAATTCTTAATCTATACATCAATGGCTATCGTCCTATGTAGCGTTTTTTTTTTGATTTTTTTTTTTGAGAAAATGGTGCAGGTTTGAAAGAATGAGTTTGTGTTTTTACCCTTTTTTTGTTTTCGAAAGGTTTGAAAAAATATTAATTGTTGGAATTTTTAAAAACGGTTATGTACGCCTATAGCCAATATATTTACAAAAATTAAAAAAAAAAAATAAAATCGGTTCATAAATCTTCGAGAAATCGAGGCCACCGTGAAGAGAAAAGTCGTTTTGAGAAAAAACGCGATTAAAGTTTTCATTGGCGGCGCTCAGTGAGTTCGCTCAGTATTAAGTAGCGATAATTTAAATGATATGTAAAGTATTAATACTTACATTAAACTATCTATCCCTGGGCCATATGATGGTTTATCTTCATTATTTTCAGCTTTGTCAGTAAAATGAATAATAAACCGTATCTCAAATTCCAACGGTCGAGCGCATCGGCCAATACAGAGCGGGCCGTTATAACTCACTACCTGCACTTATTGTATTGGGTATAACTTCGGCAATTTTCAAGATTTTAAGTTAAAATTTTTGTTACATAATTTTGAATATATATTATCTACTTTAACAAAATGCAAAAAAATCGATTTTTTTGAAAAATAATAGTCGTGATCCCCCTTAAAAGCATTTTGTATCATTTCATGCTTCATGCTTGGAAATTCGAACCTGGTCACTTCCAAATAGATGTCCCGAACCAACCCATTCGGCTAAATACTGTTATATTTTTCTATAGTACTTAGCCTCAAGAGAAATTTGCTTCGCAAAAAGTTATTCATAACCTTCCCAACGTCTATCAAAGATTTTTTTCGGAACAACACGCTTTAAATCTGGTGTGTCTATTGTTCTGCGCCGTTGTGTGGTAATAATAATAAAATCATAACGCGTACTCGTAGTAAAGAAATTAAATCATATACGATAAATAAATGCAGACAGTTCATCACAAGTTTTACTCCGGCAACATTTAAGTTAAAAAATTCCATTCAATAAAGATATAATAACATTGATAAAGATACGGGGAAAAGTTTGCTTGTACATATGTACATACATCAAATGTGCACTTAGACATGCCTATGAATGTGTCTTAACTATAGGCATATAGATAGAATTTATGTATGCACTTGTATATGACACATTTTTATACCCACGCACTTGGGCTCAAAGGTATTACAATTTTGATCTAGCTAATAGCGTAGAGGAATCGAGATAGATGTAGGCATATACAAGGGCGCTCAAATCACCCAATGGGAAGATTTTTAGTTTTTGGAAATGTTATCGTACGTCAATCATATTCGATACTTGTGAACTTGACAGCTGTAGTGTACAAACAGAGAGGGAGTGGAGTGCGTACAGGTGAAAATTAAGATTCCATCACTAAATATTTTTTTGTTTTTAATTTGTGATTAAGGTCTTTAAAAACCAAATTGAATGATTAATTTTGCGCCACCTACATACCGAAACGTTGAAAATGATGAGAAAGGTCGACTTAGCTCCGTCTGCCCGTCCACGCACACGAAAACTCTAGCAAAATTTAATATATTTCAAAGGAACTTGTTACATTTACTATTATTTCTCCAACCTATTTTAATATTGAAAATGTAAGACATCGGTCAATAACCACGCCCACCTGTCATATAACGATAATTTTCAAATAATACTAAATTAATTAAATTCGGTAGAAATATTGAACCCCGAAAAAAACGACGTAAGTAAAATTAAAAAAAGGGCGGTGCCACGCCCATTTTTAGTTAAATGCATACATCTCTATAACGATTTCATAAAGCTCATACAAACTTGATACTCGTATTCCGCGCATCATTCAAATCCGACTTAAATATTATTGAGAACGGAGAAGGACCACGCCCACTTTTTAAGTGTTAAAGCCAAATTTCCGTACGTCCCTCTGATGTTACGAGCTATGTAAAACTCTCAATGTTTATGAGTTTGTTTGATTCCAAAAATTTTCAGCGAGTCGAAATAAAATTTTACTAAAATGTGCGCTGGTATATAAAGTCCGGTCCGAACCGAATTCAGGTTTCCTTACTCGTTTATATGAACTTTCTTGTGCTACTGTGTAGTAAAACTGTTAAGAATCCAAACGGTTCGCTTTTTCTCATTTAGTTCATATTATTATTCCCTTGAGTTAGAATTCGTCAGCGCCAGTCTCCTTTAAACTGCCGAAAACGAGCAGCGTTTTTCAAGCAGAGGTCTTCGCAATTCTGCAAGCACGCAAAATGCTTAGGTATCGCTATTGGGAGGGAGACATTAATATTTTTTCCGATAGTCAAGCTCCGATCAAGGCCCTGCCTCGCCGTATTGCAACTCTCTTCTGGTAAACTCCTGTAAGGAGGATCTCAAACGTATCGAACGTGCATGAAACATTTTCCTTATCTGCGTTTCAGGGGCACAGGAATTTAGAGGAAAATGAAATTGCCGATGAGCTTACCAGGAAGGGATCGACAGAACTGGTTTCAGTTGTCCCCTTCTCAGACATCGGTGTCCCCTTGACGCTTCATTCGGTGCTTTTCTTCTTCCCATTGCCGTACGTAATTTTCGTACACGTTCTGCAACATTACCATTTTCAAAGTAATGTCGCAATATTTCACAGCGTTTTTTGAGCGTATACACTACTATTTTCGTTCAGCGGAAGAATAAAACTAATTTTCTGTGAAATCAGATGACAGCTAAGTGTTACCATTCTTCAAATAATACCTAGTTCAAATCCGTAACGATAGATGGCGGGCCCTGTAAATACAATCTTAGAACAATTGGTGACAATGACCAAACAAAAAAAAAAGAAAGAAAATCAGAGTGAGAGCGTTTTTCAAATATAACAAAGAAATGTTTGCTAAAAAAAATTTTCAGGGCTTTCAAACATGAAAAAACAAATTTTTATAAAAAAATATATTTCTTCTCAAATATTTTTTTGAAGCTCATTTTATGCTAGAAAATAAAAGGAAAAATATATGAAAGTGCTGAAGAAAATCGAAGATGTTTCTTTTCAAAAAACTCTGTACCATAATTTTCTGTAGTGAAAAAGTGCGTATAGCGTAGTACACATAACAGAAGTTAAACTTTTAAGGCAGACGGAGAAAGAGGGAGAGATCCGAGAGAGAATGAGAGAGAGAGACAGAGAGAGAGAGAAAGAATATATATGTAAATAAATTTACAACATTTACAGAGAATACAAATAGACCAAATTTACAAAAAACGGAGAAGGGTCGGCCGGTGTAGGTAAACGCCGGATACAAACCGTGGCAACAACGCGCACTACTCCGAGTGTTTATCACCCGCTCAAAAGCAGAGATTCCAAGACTGCAGCAACGGCACAAATTACCGCAAGGCAATACCAATCAATCCGACGCCGGATTGGATAGCACTTTATAGTATGCACAAGCACTAGCCAGGGAACGGAAATAAGCGCCAAAATGTAGTCACCAAAAAAAAAAAAAAAACAACGCCGAAAAAATTGGGACCAAAAAACACCCCAAACAGTGGGCACCAAGGAAATATAATGCGAAAAAGTAGGCACCAAAAATATATTTCCTACAAGTTTGCACCAACAAATAAGCACCAAAAAGTAGGCAGTGTTATTGCTCACTAGAAATTAGCAACCACAAGGAAAAACTCAAGAAAAATAGCCTAAAGTGTATCTAAGATATATATAAGGTATAGCTCCCTCTCTCCTTTTCCTCTACGTTATATCTTTTTTCTCTCTCGCGGAACGAAAATTCCCAAAACTTTGCATGGCCTTGAAATTTAACTGTCTATTCTCGCCCGTCCATCGACGCCTAAGAAGTTTCACCTCAAACATCTCGAATTAAATTGTTTTTCTAAGTTTCTCAGTTTACTTCTTACTCAAGTCTAGTGATAAATAAAATCTTAGAAATGTCCAAAAAACTTGCATCACTTGACTCGGAATCGCTCAAATCTTAAACCCAGCTTAATTTTGCAAATTCTTTTCTCGCAAAAAAAACATACATTTTCAAAATATAAATCAAATAAAACCGTATATACCATACGATCCACTTCAAGCAGGCGCATTTTCATCTGGAATATTTGACCTAAATAAAATACGAATAAATAAAATTTTTCGAAATACAGTTTGTCTCATAATTCTTTTCACAATTTAATATTCTATAGTATCATTACTTTCTTAATAGATTCGATTACGGTGTATCATATTTCTTTGGCGGTCGCCGTAGCCGAATGGGCTGGTGCGTTACTACCATTCGGAAGTGGGAAAAGGAAAATCGGTTAGAGTTAAAACGCTACAGGGGCAAGCCAAAAATACTCACACCCAGTATGGAAAAAGATTGCAATAAACTGTGTTGAAAACACAAAGTTTTAGATATCCATGCTTGTATTAAAAATTTATCTGAAGAGAATTTCTTTAACAATAAGCCGTAAAACACTTTTTTGCTATATTTGAGGTTATGTAACAATATAAGGTATGCATTTTTCAAAAAGATCGTTATAGTTTGTTTAGTACTATCTGCTCTGTTTTATTTATGTGTTTATTTTTACTATAAATACAACTCTAAGGCTTTAGTTCGTATTCAGTAAATTCAAAAGATTTTTAAAATTTATAAAAAGGTTTTAAATATTAAGAAAGAATTGAGGAAAGTAAATTCAATATTCTTCCATAATTTTAAACGAAACAAAAAAATTCGTTTTGCACTTTCAAACTATCTAATTTTATAAAAACAAAAAATTTTCAATGGCTCTAAAATCTTCCAGAGTGGCATTTTTTAGCTGTTAACGAACACAAACTCCAAAATTTTCGCTTTTTTTATATAAAAATGCAACTAGGCTAGTAGGACGTCACACACTCTCTAATGCGCACAATCTATGTCTTTATAAGAGAAGTGGAGACTTCAAGCTAATATAAAGTTTGTTAAAGGAGTCACGATATCACATACAAATCATATATTTCTTAAAGGGACAGATACCTGTAAACGGCCATATTTCCCCTGATTTTCATTAAAATTATTTAAAATGAAGAAGTTAATATATATTAAATTTTTTTTTTTAATTGGCATTTATACATTAAAATAATACAAAATTTTTTCTTTTGTTTTAATAATTTAAAATGGCCGATGTACACTCAATTCTTCCAGGAAGGTCGCAGCGGGGTTTCTCAATCGGCGGGCATTGTAGCATCGGCGTCAGTGACCTGAATACAAAAAACCAAACACTTTTTTGTTTATTAATGCCATAATTTCTATGTGAATTAAAAAAAAGAATTAAAAAAAAAACTTCGCGGAATAAAATGCTTAAAAAAAATTAATTTTGTGGCGAATTTTCCCACTATTTTTGCTGCGAAAAAATTATTTTTTTGAAAAATTTTCAAAAACTGGTCACATAGAAAGTAATATCATAAAGAGGATGTGTGAAAAATTTAAGGGATATCGGTCAATAACTATTCGTGTTATCGTGTACGCCAATTTGAAAAATATGGTTTTGAGAAAAAACGCGTCTAAAGTTCGCATACAACGTACTATACCTCTCCCAGCGTTCGAACGCAAAGAATAGAGTCGTCACGGTAGACGATTTATAATATAAGAAAAACTTAAATTTACGTTGTAAAATTTTTTTGACATATTCCTAAAGGATTATATTAACATTTTATGAATTTTTTTTTTCGAAATTTTACAGGTATCTGTCCTCTTAAGCCAACTTAGCCCGTTATCACTCAGTTCTTCAGTAGTTCCTCAAAACCGTTTTTTTTTTCGTTTTTCTTTTTTATGAAAACAATAACTTCATGCCTTTCCAGCAGCTCCCAGCAGTTAAGACACCGAAAGTCTTATCATTAATCTTCACTTTTATACACAACGTCATATGAATTCATTGGAATTACAACACTTTCCTTTATAAATATAAATAGTAACATATGCGATGATGCATGACCACATCAGCTGTGGCAAATTGCCATTTTGGTAGTCACCAGGCATCTATGTGCGTATGAACCCTGCAGGAAAAAATACTGGTTGTGAACGAGAATAATACCAGCTCACTTTTAAGCTCAACCAGAGCATATTCTATTTTCGGTGAAAGAGAGTGGCATTTTTAACATGGCGATGTCCTACGAAATGTCAATTGTCCGGTTATACATTAGCTAAATACCTGGTAAAGTACGAGTTCATACTTCTTTTAGTAAATTGGCCAGAGGAGGCCTTTCTCTTCCTTTGCTATCACCAGCTGCTGCCGCTTCGAATACTTTCAGAGCCGAAGCGTTTGTATCCATTCGAACGACATGACCCATCCAACGTAGCCTCTGGATCTTTATTCGCTGCGCTATGTCTATGTCGTCATAAAGTTCATACTAGCAAAAGAAAATTCTGGTCTAAATAGACCAGTTAAAATATAAGGTTGTCAAAAAAGTCTTGCGGTATTTTTATTGAATTTTCAATTGTTCATAAAATTGGTTATAATAATGCGATTTAAGTCAAATATGCGCCGTTTTGTTCAATGACGAGTTCCCAACGAGATGCCAACTTCATAATGCCCCTCTTATAGAAGCTCGCTTCCCTATTGTCAAAAAACTCGGAGAGCCAATTTTCACAGGACTCTCTTGAGGACAACTTCCGACTACCAAGCTCGTTCGCCATGGACAGAAATAGGTGGTAATCACTTGGTGCGAGATCCGGACTATACGGTGGATGCAAAAGAACCTCCCATCCGAGCTCCCGGAGCTTCTGGCGCGTCACCAAAGATGTGTGTGGCCTGGCGTTGTCCTGATGGAAGACAATTCGGCCTCTCTTGATCAAAGATGGCCTCTTCTGCATGAGTGCTGCATTCAAGCGGTCCAGTTGTTGGCAGTACAGGTCCGAATTGAGCGTTTGGCCATAGGGGAGCAGCTCATAGTGGATGATTCCCTGCCAATCCCACCAAACACACAGGAGAACCTTCCTGGCCGTCAATCCAGGCTTGGCCACCGTCTGGGCAGCTTCACCGCTTTTCGACCACGACCGTTTGCGCTTCACGTTGTCGCAAGTGACCCACTTTTCATCGCCAGTCACCATCCGCTTCAAAAACGAGTCGATTTTGTTGCGATTCAGAAGCGATTCGCATGCATCCATATGGGCAAAAATGTTTTTTTGCGTCAAGTCGTGTAGCACCCATACATCGAGCTTCTTTTTGAATCCAAGCTTCTTCAAATGGTTTATAACGGTTTGATGACTCATGCCCAGCTCTTGGCCGATGCTACGGCTGCTACTATGCCGGTCTCTTTCGATCAATTCAGCGATTTTATCGCAATTTTTGACGACAGGCCTTCCGGACCGTGGCACATCTTCGATCACCTCTGCACCAGAACGAAAACGTTGAAACCATCGTTGTGCGGTGGAAATGGAAACTGTATCGGATCCATAAACTGCACAAATTTTATTGGCAGCATGAGATGCATTTTTGCCTTTATCGTAGTAGTACTGTATGCCGTATTTTCTCTTTATTTTGCTCCATGTTTGCGACGCTATAACTCACGAACGACTAAAAGCAAACAACAATTAATCAAACACGTGTTAGCACGTGAAAATAGCTTTCCAAAAAGCTCTAGCTTCCAAAGACAAGCTTACGGAAATACCGCAAGACTTTTTGGCCAACCTTATATAAGAAAATCAATATCGTACTTCATATTAAAGGTGCTGTTTCAGGTAAAGTAATTAGTTAAAAATTCAAAAATTGGTTCAAATTTGCACTATAAGTAAATCCTAAAAATTAAATCAAATTCTTTACAAAACCAATAAAGAAATACAATTTAAGATATTGAATTTAGGTACATAAATCAAATTATGTCGGCATATCCCTTAATTGTATGTATGACGAAGCTCCTCCTTCTATTTGTGGTGTGCGTATGCATGTTTTTCCACAAATGGAGGGACATAGAGTTTTGTGTCGCATCCCACCGGTAAATTTTATGAGGAGCTTTTTCATGGCAGAAATATACTCGGAGGTTTGGCAACTGCTATTATCAAAACTTTTTCCATCATCTGTTGTTCCATACCCGGGAACTTTCGAATGGTAGTCACGCATGAGCCCATTCGACTAGGACAGCCGCCATCAGTTTCTTAGTCATTTGAATTTTGTCATTGCCAAATCATATTCTACACTTGTCTTCATTCGGCGTTTTGCTTCCGATTTTGCGGATGTATACACTCCAAAGTCATTGTGGCCAAAGCTGGAATATACTCCTTTTATTTGGAGACCAGTCATCAGTAGACTTGAATGCATTCGGAAAAATCCTTGCTAGTGCTATATAGTTTCTTAGAAACCTTTTATTTCTAGAGTTACTAAAAGAATAAATAAAAATAAAATGCGAGAAAACCTCGAACAGAAATTAAGCATTTTACATAGTCAACGTCGAACCAGTATGATTTCCCCTGTTTAATACCAGCATCTGAAGTAGACTACTAGACCAATGTGGCTTTTAGCTACAGGGAACACGCACATGCATATACACTCCTATATACATAAGTGTCCTATTTATTTTCTACGTAAAATGTATTCAAACAATAATACTTACGTGCTTACTTACATATATTACATATATGGGTGTGTACGCGTACACATGCAATTTGTGGCTTTGCCTCTAGAAAGTGCATCATGGCGTGTTGCATGCATTTGACCAGCTGCGCTCACCAATACCTCACTTAAGTATGCATAAGTTATATATAAGTACACTTGTAATATACGTACTTATGTATATATACTCGTATATGTGCCAATTATGGTGATGCATGTCTGGTAGAAGACATAAAACCTGCGTGGAAATCTACTCGTGTCGAGCTGATGCGCTTCTTGTGAATTTATAATAGCGTTCAGTTCGCTTTTCTTGTCCTTGGAAAGTTTTACCCATTCCGCCTTCGATGGTTCGGAACCAGTACTGAATTCGGCAGATGAGCAGGAAGTATATTCCGTATAGTTCTTGGCTGGTAGCAACCGTATTTTAATTAGCGCTCCTGACGTGACGTCAATCGGGTACAGAGAACTGCATGAATGTGTTGGAAAGCAGATGAAATTGGCCTAGAAATTTTTCTACAGAGTTATTTAAGAGAACCAATAAACAAATGGGTCGTGAGAGGGCCAGAAAAAATCGCTAAAAGTTTAGAATTTATATGATATGTACAAATACTTATGGTTCCGCGAGGGATCATATGAAATTTTTAGTTTCTCTCAGTGGACTTAAAGGCTTACCACCCTAAGTGCAAACAAAATGCACTTGTTGTTTTTGAGAGGAAAGTGAAAATTAAACACTGGAATTGATTTTTATCTGCAGAAAATAGAGCTATAAAATCGAGCACTTACTTATGCTCCGCATTCAAAGGGCGGTTTCGCGAGTTTAAAGTTTAGTCTTCGAAGCGGCCGACAAGAAAAACTAAGCTTCGTCTTCACACTTCTGACATTAATCCCGTCCTGCGGTGTGGCTGTGAAGCTTGGCTAGTATCCGACAAAGTAGCCAACAAAATTCAAACGTTTGCGAAGCGCTATCTTCAACGATTTCTCCGTATCTGGCAGCACGAAAACTGAATTTCAAATACCAATAAATACTGAGATTCGGGAAAGAAAATAGCGCTGCTTTAGATGGGAATACATAGCTCATTAGTTCCATACGCTAATATTATTTATTTTATAAAAGAAATAACAAAAAAAAAATTTAAAAATCGTCATTCTACCATGCCAGTTTAAAGAATTCTTAAAAGGGATGGTTATTTAGTACTCCGACCTTCTCCTCCACAATAAAGTGCGATTGAAATAAATCCATTCTTAAATGAAAAAGGCGTTGATCACCCTAAATTATAGAACGACAAATGGTTGTGAACATTTTACTTTATGGGGGATATCACATCGAAATTAAATGAGCTGAATCTGAAATTGCGAGAAAAGTGAAACCAAGCCTATGCTTTGGTAAAAGAATTGGTTTGTTGTGAAGAGAAAAAAATTATTTTTGCAAAAGATATTTCGAACGGAAAATTACTTCATTTTCAATTTCTTAAGCAATATCGCGATAAAACTAACACAACTGTTGACACGAATTATTAGGTGCGCAACTAAATTCCCGCTGTTTGTCAATAGATGCTGCCAGCAGAGTGTGCCAGTCGAAGTCGCGACGGTATACGAGATCTACCAGAAAGATGAAAAAAAGTAGCGGCCAGCGATGGGCAATACTTTCAATGATTCACTTGTAACCATTTTTTGAGTATAAAGTGGTATTTCCATACAAACAAAAAACAGCGAGAACTTAGTTGCACACCTAATACTTCAGCACAGCTCCAAAAAAATATGACAGATGAAATTGAGTTATTCAGAACCAAAAAACCCACTCCAGCATTCATAGTAAATCCTCTCAACACAAATAGCAACGAAATATATATTGAGCCCTTTGGAATTGATACTGGATTTCTAGAAATTCAATTGATCGATTTACAAGGTGAAGTCCAAAATAAACAAGACTGAGCTAAAATAGAAACGGCAGCAGCTTTGTTCGGTTAACTTCGAGTTTATTTATTCAAAATAGTCTCCTCTGGCCTCGATGCACTGTTTTGCGCGATCTAAAAGCTTTTCGAAAGAGTGTTTCAGGTCATTGACAGGAATGTCTTTCAGGATGACGGTACAAGCCTTTTGGATGGCCTCTACGGACGCCAAACATTTTTCTTTCATGGCCAAATGCAATTTTCCGAACAGGTGGAAGTCACAGGGAGTGATATCAGGTGAATACGGTAGGTGATTGATGGTTAAAATGCGATTTCTAGTCAAAAAATCAGTCACAAGATAAGATGGTGCATTATCATGCAATAAGCGCCAGCTTCCGCCTTCGCGGTATTCAGGGAGAATTTGACGAAACGCAATGCTTCAAAACGTCAAGATAGAAAATTGCATTGACGGTTTGGGCCGTTGGCACGAACTCCTTGCGGACAATTCCCTTAGAATTGTAAAAACAAATGAGCATCGACTTGATATTTGCCTTCTCCAAACGCGATTTTTTGGGTGGTGGTTCGTCTGGAGCTTTCCATTCGGCCCTTTGCCGCTTAGTTGCAGGTTCATGCTGGAAACACCACCACAATGTTGTAAAGGATGTTCTCCTCTTTTCTCGCCTCTTTAATGAGGCCTTTCGAATGTTGAGTTCTGCGCAATTTTTGGTCCTCAGTTAACTTGTGAAACGTGCACAGACCCTTCGTAAGCCCAAATGATCAGTTAAAATACGATAAACCGATGTTTTGAAGATTTTCAATCACGATTTCATGAATTCCAAAAATGATTTCGGTTCATTTTTGATAAATTTGCGAAAAATTTTGATGAAGTTTTCGGTGATTACTGATTTTGGGCGGCCTAACAACTATCTTTGAAACGTGTAAACCACTCATGAACTCTGGCGTGAGATAGACAATCACAGCCGTAAACTTTTTTCATCAATTCGAAAGTTTCGGTAAAGGTTTTACTTATTTTAAATTTGATTTTAGCTCTTTGTTCGAAACACATTTTTGTACCGATAACACAAACATACTGACACTTTAGACAAAATAGCTTCGCTTCCTCTGGACCGAATGCCACCAAGCTTTCACTGATAGGTATCTAGGGATGTAATTTTCAACGCACTAACGCATTAAGAAGATGGCGCCATTCTTGTTTAGTTTGGACTTCATCTTATAAAAAGTAAAACTATGTGGAGTGGAAAAATTACAGAGTTGAAACAAGTTGGAAGAGTTCAATGTCTAGAAATCAACGCGAATGTGGGTAACAGTGGACAGCTTTGAAATAAATGCCGCAAGTTCCGACTGCCGTTCGGAGTCGGCTTGGAACTGTAGGTTCCTCCATTTGTGGAACAACATCAAGACGCACGCCACAAGGCCAAACTCACAGTAAGGTTGCAAACACAGTGCACGCTGAGACGAAGACGAAGACGAAGCTGAAGAGAAATTGCTTGCGTTGCGAGTAAGCGAATAGGTTGCACAGTGCAAGACGAATTGCTTGCGCTTTTGTTATGTTAGTCGCAATGGATTCCTCATCAGATGATGACCTGCTGATTGAGCAAAGCTTATATTTTAAATTAAAACGTATAAAAGTGAATAAAAAAGTACACCCTATAAATTTGGGAAGAGAAGGATTTGGTGAATTTCAACATTTGTATGATGAGCTGCGCTACGATGAAAAGAAATTTGTGGAATATACCAGAATGACAATTAGCACATTTGATTATATTCTAATTAAAATTGAGCCACTTATTATTAAAAATTGGACTAATTTTAATAAAACGCCAATTATATGTGCTGAAAGGCTAATTGTGACGTTAAGGTAAAAAATAATTTAAAATATATTTAGTTTTATGCATTTTATTGATTATTACTTCTCATTTAATTACTTGTTTATCGACTGTCTTAACTTAATTTGAAAATGTAATAATATATCCTGATGTAACAAAAGTTCCCGGTTCCTGTGGGGATAAAGCATTATCGGAATATTGATTTGATGAAGATTCAAGTAGAGTCGGTGATGGTACAGATACATAAGAAGCTTGGTTCTCAATATTTTGTAGATTAAAAGAGCGCCCCACGTTGTACACGTGATGATAGACCGATTTTTGCATATCCATTCTGAAAAAAAGTTTCGTTTGTGGATTCATCTTTTTAACGTGTGGCAATAGGCTCTCAAAAAAAGCCATGTCTTCATCGTCGGCTGAAATCTTGTTTTTTGTTTTCTGTTCTAACAGCTCCAACTTCTTTTTTTCGATGTTGAGCATTTCATCTTCTTTGCTATCATGACGGCGTTTTAGATTTCTAGGAGGATAACGTGGGGTGGACGTTTGCACTTCAAATGTACTCATGTCGCTTTCTTCCTCATATTGCGGCGCCTCTATATCTACACTATTAACATCTTCGCCAATATTAATGTCCATATCTTGTACTTCATTGTTTTTTTGGCGACTTAAATTTCCGGAAGACTGGCGGCACTTTATATGGTCCTTTATAAACATCATGGATTCGAAATGACTCCATTCAGAACACTTCTCGTTGACTGAATGAGGTCCAGCGTCGCCAGAACGGTCCGGTGGACATTTCCTTAATTCAGCTCGAAACGTGTCCCTCAATTGTTTCCATTTTTTTTCAAAACCATAGCTAAAAATACATATTAGAATTTTATTAGTTGCATAACATTGTTTTAAATTGTTTTGTTATTTTAGATATCTTGCTACTGGAACTTCATTCAGATCAATCTCTTTTAACTTTCGAATGGGTGTTTCAACGGTTCGTTCCACTGTTATAGAGACATGTGAAGCTTTGTGGACAGTTTTGCAGCCTATACATATGGCTGTGCCCACAGAACAAAATTTAAAGAAAGTTGCGGACCAGTATTGAAATCTTTGGGAATTCCCAAATTATATTGGCTCTATTGATGGAAAGCACATACGTCTAAAATGCCCAGCGAATTCAGGATCAATGTTTTATAATTATAAAAAAATTTTCTCAATAGTGCTGCAGGCAGTCGCTGACGCAAAATGTAAATTTGTTACTATCGAAGTTGGTGGTTACGGACGTCAGAGTGATGGTGGAACTTTTGCTTCCTCAGCGATTTACACAATGAAAAATTCTCGAGACTTAAATTTTCCGAATGATTCCTATTTGCCCAATACCACAATATCTATGCCATACGTGTTGCTTGCAGATGAAGCTTATCCGCTTTTGGACTGGGTTCTTCGACCATATGCCAGAAGAAATCTAACATTGGAAAATGAATATTTTAATAGTCGTTTGTCCAGAGCGCGTAGGTGTGTGGAATGTGCATTTGGCATAATTAACTCCAAATGGAGAATATTATGGAAGCCAATTGAAACGACGCCATCTAACGCAGAAATTATTGTTAAAGCAATTTGTATATTGCCTAATACAATGCTAGATTTAGAAGATCTGGACACGCACATGGCAGAGGGAGAAAAATTTATAAGCAACAAATCAAAAAATATATTGGAAAGTTCAAAGAAAAGAGGTCGAATAATCAGAGACACGTTCCGTAGTTATGTTTGCAGCCATAGAAATGCTGATAGTATTTAAATTTTCCATTCTATTATTATTTCATTTTGATTAAAATTAATTAAATTACTTACCATCAACATTCAATTCGTTTGAAATTTCGTTCCAATTTCGGTCAATTATTTGCCTATTGTGGTAGAGTTTGTTTTGCTGGTCCCATAAACAGGGTTTTTAAAATATTGCTGCAATTAATTCCTCGTTAATTGCAGACATTTTCACAAAACAATGCGTCCGTCAAATCACAAATTACAACTAAATTTGAACACGTAGACATAGACAGAACAAACAAACAAAAGCAACGGTCACTAGCAAGCGATTCGTCTTCAAATTCAGTACAGCAGCGTTTGAAGCTGATTGCTTGCGTTTCGTCTTCATCTTCGTCTTCGCCACAGCGCGCACTATGCGTACGAACGAGCGAATTCATACAATTTCTTCTGCACTGTTTTTCGTCTTCAGCTTCGTCTTCATCTTCGTCTTCGTCTCAGCGAGCACTGTGTTTGCAACCTTAGGGAATACGCGCCAATTATATACCTATATACAAGGTGGCGCAAAAGTAACCTTGCGATGTTTTTTGGCTGTAATTTAAAAAAAAATGAAAAACTTTGATTCTTCTTGTGGAATATTTTTATTTGGTCTTTTAATTTTTTTTACATCAAGTCGAGAATATGATGTCATGTAAATGGCCGCCGCCACAGTTGATTGCCATTTAAGCCCTTTTTATGGCATTTTCCATCACTTTGGCCAAAACTTCCGACGATAGGTCCTCACATTCTTGACAGATATTGTCTTTAAGAGCTGCAAGAGCCTGAGGCTTGTTGACATAAACCCGCGACTTCAAAAAGCCCCACAAAAAGAAGTCTGGAGCTGTCAAATCAGGCGATCTTGCTGACCTGTGCAAATCGCCAAAACGGGAGATTAGGCGCCCGGGAAATGCATCCTTCAGCATATCGGTTGCGGCACGTGCAGTGTGCCGTTGCACCGTCCTGTTGGAACTACATGTTTTCCAATCCCAATTTATCAAATTGCGGCAAAAAGAACTCGTTGATCATTGCTCTGTAGCGCTCACCATTCACAGTAACCATTTGGCCCGCGACGTCTTCGAAGAAAATAGGTCCGATGACTCCTCCAGCGAAAACAGCACACCATACAATGACTTTGAGTGGGTGCAATGGCTCTTCGTGGGTTACACGCGGATTTTCAGTGCCCCAGAAGCGTAAATTTGGCTTATTTACGTACCCGCTAAGATGGAAATGGGCCTCATCACTCATGATTATTTTTGATGAAAAATCATCTTCCTCTTGGGGGTGATTAAGGATGGCTTGAGCGTATGTTAGACGCGATTGGCGGTCAGCAGCTAACAGCTGATGCACCGTCTGGACTTTGTACGGAAACATCTTCAAATCTTGTACCAAAATTCGCTGTAAAGGCCGTCGACTGACACCCATTTGCGTGGCACGTCGTCTGGTCGATGTCGACGGCGCTTCCATGACATCCTCGGCTACAGCAGCAATATTCTCTGCAGAACGGCTACTCCGGGGTCTGCCACACCTGACAGCATCTCGTGTTGTGCCAGTCTCTTCGAGGCGAGCGGCTAAACGTCGCAGTGTTCCACTAGTAGGCGTTGGACGGCAAGGAAATCTGCGACGAAATTCACGTTGTGCCAAAGTCACCGACCGATTATTGGTCAAATAAATAGGCAGCAATATTCCACGTTCTTGATCAATGTAGCGTAACAATGTTTATTAACGTGTATTTCGCATGTGTTTACTACACAAATGTCAAAATAGAACTGACATTAGGGGCCAATCGCAAAGTTTATAGCATTTTCTGATAGGAGGATTACTTTAGCGCCACCTGTTATATTATATGTCATATATTGGAAGTATGGATGAGAGATCTTTTGTCTGCTTTGCAAAAAGCTTTGTTTGTTACTCCAAAGGCAAACGCCAGAAACTCGTAGAGTAGCAAAGGCTCCAGAACAAAATATAATACATATATCGTCTGATTCGAAAATTGTTTTGTGCCACCTTGTAGAGCGCGGATTGTTTTGTGTTATTTTTTTACAAATCAAAAAATAAGGAAAACCTGAAAACTGACCAAAACACCATTTGGACCAAATATAAAAAAATGGATTTTTTTTTTTTGGAAAAAATTTCCTTTTTTTATGTTTCGGCAACACAGTGTTTTGGTCAGTTTTGAAAAACAACGCCCCAGATTTCCTTATTTTTTTATTTATAAAGAAAACCACTCTAGAAAAGCAGCCAAAGAAAACAAAAACCGCGCCCTAAAAGGTGGTGCAAACTAAGCTTGGACTGTACTTTTTTCACATTTACATAATTACCAACACATAATTTGTATTTACGTGCCAATTTTGTGGCAAAGTTGCATCAGGAAATTTAAGTCGAGGTGGATCATCATTCGACTCTTCAATGCGCATTGATCCCTTTGAGGGCAATTTTGAATTAATTTCAGCTCTTCACATTACTCTAACGCGCTTACATACAAGTAAAACATACATTCATACATTTCTGTGTAGTTTTCATAAAGGAACTTAAACCGATTTAACATTTTGCGCCTGTCAAGCACTTAATTCTTTGGTTGTAGCGCAATTTTCAATCTGTTGATCTTCTACAACTGCAGCCCAAATTTCCATTCAAAGAAGAGTTGAATGAAAATATTATAAAAGTTTGAAATTTACACCTCCATAAGCTAAAAAATCAATAGCGGAATAAGCCGTTTTGCCAAAAAATATGGATATATATGTACTCGTATGTACGCAGCATCTATTTAGTAATTCAATATCTCAGTATGTACGTGGGACTATTTTCTCTTTGCATATCATAGCTTCAAGTGGCTTTCTATGGCATACCAGTATTGAGCAAATAATCGTAAATGAGCACTTAATACCTATACATTGACATAAAACCAGTGTAAATACTTGAAAGTGTTTTTGCTTGCGCATTGCAGCCACTTTCGCTGGCTGGACTAGCTGTATGCAGATGTAGGTGAGCTTTTCGTGGAAAGCCACTGTTGCCATAATTGGTTGCTGCTCTACATGCGGAGCTACGTGGCCGCAGCTGCTTTTGGATTTACCGAAGACCAGTTTATCATTTTGCTGTAATCATCAGCATCAAAATCGAGATTGGGTTGAGTGCGACATGCATGAAGTAAACTATTTCGCGCTTGTAAAATTGTTGCTAGAGCATCGAGACGAATTTCTCGTCTCTCATCAGTCATCATTGTTAAAAGGATGTTTCCCGGAAGAGCAAAATATGCGATGAATAGAAACACTAACAACATCTTAATATTCAGGTGCGAGGTACCGAGTCCGTCTGATAGTTTCAAACAGGAGCCTTGGCTGAAAGTCGAACTGTTGAAATATACAAACGCAAAATTCTATTAGCACAGGTAAGCCAGCGAGCGTGGTTAATTCGAACAGGATCACAAAATATAAGTTCCGATGGGCAAGTACCTCTTTGGATTGCCTTTTGATATTTCCAGCAAATACTTTTGATCTTTGCTGAGATCCATAGTTAAAATGTCGGGTAATTCATAAGTAATAGGTGCATATTTCACCACTTCAAGGTTTTCGCAACCGTTTAGTTTTGAGCCAATTTGACGACTAAATGATTTCGGCCCAGAAGTGACACCATCTTTGAACTGGCAAATACTTTGAAACGGTAGTTCATTAAAATGGAGGAGGCATATCGACCACTGAAGCGAACGTCCCAGTTTATCCTCCAGACATCTTTAGATCCCTCCTTTTGGTCCGGTATTAACTGCGGTTCCATTGCAACCTACTCTTGTTCATACCTCGAAACCATGCTTCCTCATAACCGCTTCATAGATGCTGTCTGTAATATCCACAGCGTTGCCTGATTTCGGTGTAACGTGAGCCAAATATTGTGATCTAGGCTCAGATAAAATCGAAATATGTTCTTCTTTGATCACCTGATGGTAGAATTTGTTTGCCCTTTTGACTTGAATATACGTGTGGTCTTTTCTCATTTATCATGTATTTATATTACGCGTGAATGTGAAACTGTGAGAATAGAAGCCTTGTTATAAATACAAATGATTTTCTTGGCAATTTGCCGGTTATGATCGAAAAGGCCGGCTCTCTGTTTTCTCCTGTCTCTACTCCCAGTTATCGTCTTTGAAAAAACAACACCTCATTACATCTTCATAACTTGGTAGTTGGTGATCTGGCAAATCTTTAGGACTTCCAAACAATGGGCAATTACACGTTTGTTTTAGGAAAAATTTGGTTAATGCCATTGTCGTCATATAAACTTTTAATAAAAGATTATAATAAAATGCTTTTATACGAAACAATATCTTTCGAATAAAGCGGAAGGAAAAATAGATAAAGTAACTGCTGTAACTTCAATTCAACTCGCAGTACAAGGATGAGCTACTGAGAGCTCCATAAATGTATTGCTTGATCAAGCAAACAGAGTGGAGTGTAGTGAATTAAATTGTTTCGGTGGGCCTTCTCATATAAAATTTGTACTTAACATACACCGGCATGATAACAAATAGTATTTTCAAAAAAGTTAAAATTGTTCAGAATTGAAACTGAAATTTCAAAATTTGAGGCCTTTGCTTCGTTCGATTGGGCTGAAATTCGGGGCACACTTTATTAGTCTAACAGTGCAACTATTCCACACTATATGAATTCGATCCTAAAAAAAAAAATTTGTCGGCCTACTCTACTCTCCGGTTGTGGTCGCAAAATTAATGGAAATAGGGTTCAAACTCGTTTTAAATCCCCCTTGTACTACAGGGCCATGTAAAATTTGCTTTTTGAATCGGCTATAAAAAAACACTAATCAATATTTTTTCTAACTTTTTGAAGTGAAAACTTCTTTAGAATCGTTGGGAGTGATTTGAGAAAAAGTGAAACGAAAAAGCGACACCAAAAAGAAGAAGAAAAAAGATATACGTATGTATGTATAGAAAATGCTTCATTACCAGGCACACAGAAGGATGGCATAAGCAAATTTAAATTTGTGAATTTATATATGTTTGTATATATGCGGATATATGTATATATGTTGTGTGTATGTACATATGTGCCTCGCCACAGCAAAACATACGGTAAAATTTCTCAAGAAATCCAGCGCGCATTCATAGGCACAGCGCACATTCATAGGCACAGCATTGCATGTACAGTAGGGCGGGTCGATTTAAAAATCGCTCATTGCTCTATGAAAATCGTATTCTAGGGATCAAAATAAGAAACTTTGCCGAAGGAACCATACCTCTAAAACGAATTCTGATGTCCCCCAATTTCAAAATATCACCATTTTTGGCCTTTACATGAAAAAATCAGCTAAATGGCTATGTTTTTTCTTTATTTTTATTTATTTATAATATTATCTATTTTTTCTCTTAAGAAATTTATTTAGTCAGAACATATGTAAATGAATGAATGTGAGTTATAGAAAAGAAACTAAAAAGTTCGACCCATATTGGGGGACATCAGAAATCGTTTTAGAGGTATGGTTCCTTCGGCAAAATTTCTTATTCTGATCCCTAGAATATGATTTTCACAGAGCAATGGGCGATTTTTTTGCCTTCCCACAAATCGACCCGGCCTAATGTACAGTAACCTTGAACAGGCAGCTGCGGTTGTCGAGCATTTAGAAACATATATTTACATACATATATGGGTGCAAACATATTTACGGAGCCGCGGGCACTCGACTTGATACAAATTGAATATTGGCAAATAATTCTACGCGAAATATTGCAATATTGACTATTTTCGAATTGTCGAGAAAATTAGCATATGGGCGGCTCGTTTTATGAATGAAAGTACTTGCTCTTAGAACTATGAGCTCGAATTTATAAATCAATTTTTTGATGATGAGTTTTTGTTGCACAGTACAATAGTTGAAACTGTTCGGCGCCGCCGCGACTGTTCAGCGCTATGGCAACTAGGATGATGGCCGCTACGCCTGCGCTATTGTGCGCATTTTGTTCTTGTAGTCTCTAGGCATAGAATTTTAGCTTTGGACGACATACGCATTTACAGGAATAAAGTGAGTGGCCTGTGTGTGCGGTTGTATGTAGATGCATATGTGTATATTAATAAGCATTGTTTTGCTGGAAGTTCAGAACACAAATATGTATGTACGTACATAGGCTAGGCCATAGTATAGCATACATACATATGTATTATATAAAAAATTCAAACCAAGCGTCCTACGAATGTTTGTGTGTACGTTAGTACGTCTGTGTAATATACGCGCTACGACGCTGTGCGTGCTGTATTGCGTCCGTATTTTTATATTCGTAAATATTTTCATTTTTAAATGTTTACCGCAATTATGCCGAAAAATAATGCAGAAAAGTGTCGTGAATATCGACAGAAAAAAACAACAATTGACACGGTATTTCAAAGATATGTTGACAACATCGAAACCAAAGCATTTGTATCATATTTTAGCTTTCATAAGCCACTCATATCATTTGTTGAAATTGAAAACATTGAGGATGAATAAAATATGAACTTTATAGCAATATTATAAGGAACCTATAATTATCCCGCTCCTAATGCTGCCTTCGTCTCATTCTCTCTCAGTTTGTTTTACGGAAGGTTTCACTTCTATCGCGTCTAACCGTTAGACTGGTATTTTTTTTTTTTTTTATATTGAAGATTGAACATTGTCATTTATGAATAGAAAATAAAAAATAGTTTAAAAAAACTAAAAAACACGCTTTTATTGCTAATCGAACTAAAAAGTAGAAAATAAATTTTAATGACAAAGGGACCTATAATGAAGTAATAGCAAATCGAACGATCAGTCATAGTCAACTACCTCAGAACAGAACTATAACAAAAATTAAGATACAAATAGAATAATTCAAATTAGAGTTAAAAGCGTGGGATGCTTGATATAGTAAATATTGCAATCATTCTATTGGCAACTACCTATGTACAGAAGGTTATGAAAGTGAAGCAAAATGCATCCCACGCTTTTAACTCTAATTTGAATTATTCTATTTGTATCTTAATTTTTGTTATAGTTCTGTTCTGAGGTAGTTGACTATGACTGATCGTTCGATTTGCTATTACTTCATTATATGTAGGTCCCTTTGTCATTAAAATTTATTTTCTACTTTTTAGTTCGATTAGCAATAAAAGCGTGTTTTTTAGTTTTTTTTAACTATTTTTTATTTTCTACTTTTTAGTTCGATTAGCAATAAAAGCGTGTTTTTATTTTTTTTTTTTTTAACTATTTTTTAACTATTTTTTATTTTTAGTATATGTAGGTGTTTACGAGTAATATACTATTACACAACCGCACACTAAATACTAACCTCAATGGTGGTGTGGAAACTAAAAATTCCCAATTTTTGTTCAAAAAAATACCCAATTCATGTTTCTACCGGTGTGGCAATATTGCAAATGTTAAAAAACTGCACATTTTTCAGCGCTCTCACGAGAAAAAGAGTTTCCCATCTAGTCATCTATGCTGTGTGTTCCGAGTCGATAAGATTTTTAGAAGCCAGTGAAAAATTTGATATATTCGTGTTATATTTAATTCCTTTCTTATCGACTGTGAGTCTAAAGCTATGCAGTTATCGGCCGTGATAAGGAAGTAATCGGGATGAAGAACTTATTTCGTGGAGGGAGCCTGAGAAACTGATTTACAAGGATAAATAAAGATTTTTCATTTTACAACCAAATTCACCTTACTTTTTGCCCACAGTAAAAAAAAGAAAATATTAATCCGGGCAATCCTAATAAGGATATTGGAAAACTTTTATCAAATTATTGCATTGTCATCGGTCCTTGATAGGTATGCAAAATTTCAAGTCGATCAGATTTTTAGAAGCCAGTGAAAATTAAGCTCAAAGATTCCGTTATATACATACATACAACCCGTCCTAATAAAAGTGTGTTAAAAATGGTCCGATGATGCCGCCAGACCAAAAACCGCACCAAACAGTGACTCGTTGTGGATGCATTTGCTTCTCTACAGTAACGTGTGGATTTTCTGAGCCCCAGTCCGACAATTTTGCTTATTGGCGTAGCCACCGATGTGAAAATGAGCTTCATCAGAAAAGAGGAAGAAGATTCACCAATTTGGAAATAGGTTTTCAATATTTCCCAATTTTGTTCAAGCGCATAGCGCCCCATTTCGTAAATGTCAAACATTTAAGTAAATTCATGAAGCAATAATTAAAGGTGATGTAAGTAGCCTAATTTTCACCCTGTGTTAGCCATCTTGAAGCTACTTAATAAATCCGTGTTGTTAGCAGGCAATATTGTTTTGCCTATTTCATTTTGCTTAGACTTTCGCATCTTTCAATTCTATTGAAAGTTCTGTGAAAATTACATTGATTAATAGCTGCTACATAGCCACATTTAGGTAAGTCTTTTGTTGCAGATTATCAATCTGATTTTTTGTTAATAACTGCTTAAAATTTATATTCGCAGGTGTGAAAAAATTTGTTGACAACGCAAAATTAATACTTCGTTGCTCCACTTTTTTGCTTTTCAACAGCTTGTAGCCGGCTTGGCATCGATTCCACTAACTTTTTGCAAACATCAGGGCTTATTTTATTCCATTCTTCCTGCAGAGCAATTTTCAAGAGTTGAATTGATGTACACTGCCTTTCCTGCATCCGGCGACCTAATTCATCCCACAAATGCTCAATGGCATTGAGGTCGGGACTTTGTGCAGGGGTTTTTATTACCTTTGGACAGTTATATAACAACAAGCTCTTGACGTCATATGCGGAATGTTTGGGATCGTTGTCCTGGTAGAATTGAAAACTACTTTCGATGCCTAGTTTTCTCACGCTTTCTTTCAAATTTTGTTTCAAAATTGTTAAATAAACGTGTTTATTCATTATTCCATCAATGAAATGCAATTTTCCAACTCCTGACGCCGCCATGCATCCCCAAACCATTACAGATCCACCACCGTGTTTAACCGTTTTTCTTAAATTCTTGCCTTCCAGCTCCTTGTTCGGTTTGCGCCACACTTTACCCCTTCCATCACATCCAAATAAATTAAATTTACTTTCGTCAGTAAATAATACCTAAAGAATGAATATTAAAATCATGAAATTGTTATTTTTTCCCCCACTTACAGTGCTCCAAAAATCGAAATCCTTAGCCATATATTGGCCAGCAAAAACAAGCCGGCCATTTTGGTTTTTCTTGCTTATTAGGGGCCTCTTCCGCGCAACTCGGCCGTGAAAATCATTTTTTCGAAGAAGTCTTCTTATTGTTTCGGGATTTACCTCCACCCCAGAAGCTTCTTTAACCATCGCAGTTAATTTTGGAGCAGAAATGAATGGATTTTTCTTCACTTCCCTTAGCACCATGCTACCATCTTTGGAGGAAAGCTTCTTTGCAATGAAATTTGCAATGAAACCATTTTCATTGTATTTAGCAATAATATCGTGCACTGTTGACTTGCTTTTTTTTATCAATTTCGATATTGCTCGTTCAGATTTTCCGTCTAAGTGCAGTTGAATTACTATTTTGCGTTCCTCCAATGTAGACTGTTTACCATTACGCGGCATTTTGCAAAATACTTTTATAAACTCACCCAATGATTGACAAGGCAACAATGAACAATAACTTTTAATACAAGTATAGAAAATTTAGAAATAACGGTATGCATATTTGCAAAACATGGTTTGCCCGACTTTAAATGTGAGACAGAGAAGTGGCCTTTTTCAGTTTTTTATACATTAACATTTTATAAAGCAACTTGGAATATATTTTTTTTTTTTTGTTTTTAAATAAAACAATTTTTGTGAAAAAACAAAAAAAGGTAGAATGTGTTTTCTTTCATCAAAACATAGATATTATGTCTAGAAGTTTTCGTATGCATCTGCCTTACTTTGAATGTGAGTGACTGTATATAAATTTATCTTTTTTTAACACAGATTTTATACTTCTAACTTTGCAGATCTCGTTAAAAAATCAAATGTATGATTAGCGGACGTGACGAAATAGTGGACGTGACGAAAAGTGGGTTTTCCTCGTTAAGAGTTCCCACTATTCTCAAGTTATTTTATTTATTACTTCAGTGTAGGTTTACAAATGGCACATATAGATTTCAATCCGATGCATGGTCAAAATACATACATATATGACACAAATCCATGGGAATAGTTAAGCTAAAAATATAAATAATTAAGTACCACTTATAAAATAACATACAATTATTCTATGGCTTGCAACGACCTTTTTCAATTTTTTACTACATTTTTAGAAAGGGGATAAACTTATGCCCTTTTTTCCCTTGCTTCCAAATTGCATCAATGGATTAAGTAGCATCCGAAATCAGTTGTCAAACTTTACTTAACCTTGTATAATTGAATCATGAAGTATATTATGAACACATTTGACATGTCATTTGTGTTACCATTCTCACAAAAATAGATGGTTCAAAAAGCAAACGCTATATGGCTCACCCTGTACTTGTTCTCCAGTTTGATATGGTTGACGGGAAAATATTTTACTCAAACGAGGAGTTGATTGCAGAAACGAATGTCTATTTTGTAGACTTGGACAAATCCATTTATTGCTTTAAAATCAAGTCAGCTATAAGAAAAAGACGTGTGAATATTTTTCAAAACCTTTTTTTTTATTCAAATGCAGCCAAAGCACCAAAGAGACGTGAAGAAAATATTTTTTTTTATTATTATATATAACTATAGTATGTTTCTATATTTTTATATAAAAGGATGTATATAATTGTATAAATATACTATTGAAATTCATTGTGGAATCGTCCCATTATCGTGTCCCATAACTCAGCCGGCTTGCCCCAGAATTTAGCATTTTCTTTCTATCCAACCATTACTTCCGAATAAAACCGAAATATTACATTACCATGTCTGACTAATACGACTATTTAAAGAAGAAGTGTAGCACAAGCTTTACACATACATATAAGTAAGAAATGATAGAGCAAAACACGACTCCCTCAACACTTCGCACTCATCCAGCCCAATACGGTTTATTCTGATCATAGTTGATCTTAGGGCTGCTAATCGGGATTTCCTGCATTCTCCTCTTCTTCATTCTCCTCTGGTATTGGCCGCACATTACCGTTGTCTTCTTCATCGGAACGCACTGCTCTTGTCCTTCTCGATCTTCTAGACCTCGAAGTCGGTGAAAATTTATTAATATCGAAATTTTGCTTTGGGCCGGAATCTTTTATCTTCGATTTTGCTTGCTTGGCTTGCTCCTTAAGTGCAGCCAACTGCTCTGGGGTCATATTTTTAGTCTTGACCAATTCCGTGAACGTCTCTTTTGCTTTGCGTTGCTTCGCTTGCGAACGTTTTAAACGATAGAAATCTTCGCGTTCATATTCATCCAATTCATCTCTTATATAGTTGATTGTATTTTGAAAACGTGGAATGACAATATATTCCAAGCCATTGATGCGCATATTATTTTGTTGTACACCATCTTGCAATGTATTTACCGAGTATTCCAGCGATGCTATCGCAATGAGTACGCGTACGGCGGATTGGAAACGTGCACGTACCATTTTGATCTGTTCGCCACCACGAGCCAAGCCTGTGAGGGGGAAACTTTCTGGTCTATCCACATAAAGCTGAAATTGGGGTAGCATCAAACCAGCAACTTTAATATTTTTTATGCGCATATAAATATCTGCCTTGCGTGGCGGCAATAGCTCGAGTGGACGCAAATCTACGTCGAGAAAATTCACTTTTGCCATGGAGAAGATTGCATCGGACATTACTTTATCCACCACTGCCTTTGCTGAATCGAGTTCGGCAACTAATTCACGCAATTTGAGTTCGAGCGCATCGCGTCTGCGTTTGAGCAGATTTAGGCCACGTGAGGCGGCCAACATGCGCTGTCTCATGAGCACAAGATTGGCACCCGAAGGAAAAATATGGATGCGATCCTGTGCCATTTTGGATTATGTTTTCAGAAATGTTTCCTAAGAGCTTACTAAATATAATCGCCGTAAAAAATTTGATTCACAAGTAAAATGTTTAAATAATGGAGAGAGACTTTTCAACTGACAGTACATTTTTTTCTGGTTCCTCCGTACGAACAAATTCACAATATGCCGCAGGGTTTTTGAAAATTTGTTCACTCATTTATTTATTTACTTATTTAAAGAATGGAATAGAATGGGCATACATGTAATCTTTTAAAGGTACCTACGTCTACTTTATATGAGAACTTATATTTATGACATGAAATAAAATTTAATTAAATTAAGGTTACATGTCGGATTGGGTATAATGCCGCATGGGTAATTTTAGGCATAGTATAAAAGAAGATATTAAGGAGTGGCTCCTTCAACCTTTGATTGCACTCTTACCAAGCCATGCACAAAAGCCAAGGAAATAATAGTCTTTCTGCTTTCGAGGGACTTAAAATTAACCAAAAGGAGGTTGGAGTTGTACGGAGTATCCCTTTGAGTGAAGAAATTTAGGGAAGAAATGAAAACATTTTGAATACCCACAATTCTATCAATACCAAATTTGTGATGAGGTCTCCACATGAATGCAACCTCTTTGAAAGCTTTGGACGAACGAAAGTTGAAAAGAGTCACTTCAGAGTATAGGGATCTGTGAGTTCGAACTATTTCGACCAACAAAGCCCAACGCAGAATATGATTTAGATGTGATTAAACTGAAGTGGTTGCTGAATAAAAAAAAGGGATCAAAGAATTTGACTGAAGGCGAGAACCAGAGGTACTACGAGTATACTACGCTCATACTACGTTTCGTAGTTTGAAGAACGCAACACGATAACACTTACATGCAGACATGTAGATGCAGACATGTAGGTGAGATCGACAATGCCATAAGTACAATCTATTGATATCTAATTGAACCCGAAAATTTGTCTTCAGAACTACATACTATGCGAAGGGAAAACTTTTAGGTCGTTCGCGAAAAGTAAGTATTTAGAAAACGAAAACCAGCTGCCTATATCATTAGTAAAAAGAACAAAGAGTAGAGGTCCTAAGCCGACTCCCTGGGACACGTCAGAGGATGCAATAAAGGGAATAGAAGAAACCCCGCCACTTCAGAAATTTAGAGTGGAGTCCAAACATGGTTGATTTGCGCAATAGAATGCAATGGGATACTTTGTTGAATGCTTTATAAAAATCAGTGTAAATACAATGAACTTGAAACCCATAGAAAAACGTGTGAATGCAGCATTCGCTAAAGCGCGCTAATTTGGTGAGCTTAGACTGTAGAGCAAAAAGTCCATGCTGGCTGGTGAGGTTAAATTAAACTCTTAAAAGGTCAAAATTAAACTCAAAAAACATTTTTTCTTTCACTCTACTCTTGAATAGTTTAGAAATTGTAGACAGCTTGGAGATTGGCCTATACCTAATGATGTTTCTAGGTATTCTTATTGTCACTTTTGAAAATTGGGGTATATTTATATATATATATATATATAATTGGCGCATACACCCTTTTTGGGTGTTTGGCCGAGCTCCTCCTCCTATTTTTGGTGTGCGTCTTGATGTTGTTCCTGTGAATTCCGAAAGGTAGTCTGGCACCAACCCGTTCGGCTACGGCGGCCGGCGACCGTCTAGTGGTTAGGACCCTACGTTGTGAAAATTGGAGTAATTGATATTAATTCCCAGGTATCTAAAAAGACTTCTGTGCTTAGTGATGTCTTAGAAATAAATTTCAACGATGATATTAGCACTGGGCATTTTTTTAGAAGGGCGGAACAAAAACCATTAATGTCAGTCTGTGTACAGAGTTTTATAGAGTTAATGCCCCGAATTACGTTATAAGAGCAGCCAAAGTTTAACGATGGATGTTGATTATTCTAAAAAGAAGAAAAAATCGAATTAGTAACATTCGATTTGAAAAAGCTGGCAAATAAATTGCCTACTTCTAAAGTTCTATAGTTCTATTAATTTATTTATATTATTTAAGTTTTATTTATTTATTAAATTTAATGAAAATATTTGAAATAAAATAGGCTATTTTCATTGAATTTTTTGTAATGAAAAATGGTAAATTTGAGGTCTTTTACTTTTAAGGAGGAAATACTAAAATGTTTTATTAAATTTTAAATTTAACTATAAACCAAGATCGTGTATACTCATTAGAAAAGAACTAAAATCATTCATTTGCCTAATTTCAGCAATGAGGACATTGCCACTATAAGCCTGGAGAGCATTACCGGGAGACTCTGGCTGATCTCAGCTTATATGGCGCACGATGACGAGATGAAGCCACCTCCGATGCTGCTAAGGGAGGCCCAGCTGAGGCGAGACGTAGAAAGATTGGCGTCGTTATCGGAACCGATACAAGTTCGCATCACACTTGTTGGGGAAGTTCGGACATTAATTCAAGAGGTGACTCACTTTTTGATTTTATTTTAAGTGAAGACTTGGTTATTTGTAAAAGAGGTAAGGACCCAAAGATCAAGTCAGGATCAAGTCTGAAATTAGGAAAGCGGAGCGAGACTCATGGAGGAGATTCTGCGAAAGCGTGGAAGGTTGTTATGAGTCCGCTAGATTCAGACGTATTCTCTTGAGGAGTTCCCCGCTTATGGGGTACCTGAAGGACGGCGCGGGGTGTTGGACGATGAGCAGTGAGGAGTCACTCAGGTTACTTCTTGACGCCCATTATCCGACAAGTCCGAACTCGTGTAAAATCGGCTCGGACAGGGTGTATACCTCTCCACACACCCACTGCCGCTGGTCGAATAAAATAATCTTTTAAGCCCTTCAAGTCAGCTAGCCCTGATGGCCTTATACCTGCTCTATTGCAGAAATCTGCTGGGGTATCCGCAATTAAGGAATCAGTGCATTGTTTGCTTACTTCGCTAATTACCGTTTAGGAAGTAAATATTTACTCCGATATCCAAGCGGCAATAAAGGCCTTGTGCTCATTGTTTGTGCATTCCATATTGGTCGGGGGATGTCTGGCTTCTCTCTCGACTGCATCCGAATACTTTGACATCAGGCTCATTTGGGTTCCCGGTCATAGAGGGAAACTGCTGGGCTGATGGGCTGGCTAGACAGGGAAGTTTGGAGACGGTTTCGTCGCGAAATGAGAAGATTGGGGTTCCCTTAAGAACCTGTGGTCTACTCCTGGAAAGATGGGCCTCGAGTCGGTGCACCAACGTGCAAGGCCGCGAGATACTTCTGGCCACGGGTAGATCGGGGACGCTCAAGAGAACTCGTGGCGGGTCTGAATATCAAGTGTGCTCCAAGCTAGAGCAGCCATTTAACCTAACTTAAAGGTGAGTTAGCAAGTTTTCCGCCAAGACAAATCACCGAAGAAAGGATTTGGTTGATTTAATGTATAGCCGACTAAAGAACAACAAATCCACGGGCGCCGACGTTTTGCCGGTTGAGCTATTCAAACATGGCGGCGAGGAGCTGATAAGGTGCATGCAGCAGCTTCTATGAATTTGGTCGGTTGAAAGCATGCCTGTCGATTGGAATTTAAGACTGCATTGCCCAATCCATAAGAAGGGTAGTCCTGCAATCTGTGCCAATTACCGCAGGATTAGTCTTCTAAATATCACCTATAAGGTTCTAGCGAGCGTATTGTGTGAAAGGCTGAAGCCCCCCGTCAACCCACTGATTGGACCTTATCAGTGTGGCTTCAGACCTGGGAAGTCTACCATCGACCAAATATTCACAGTACGCCAAATCTTCGCCCATAAATGGAGAATCGACACACACCATATTTTCGTCGACTTCAAAGCTGCATGCGACAGTACGAAAAGGAGTTAATCGCTCAGGTAGAATTTTTTGACATTTATGACCTCGAGATTGTAAGAGACTTCGTTTATTGAGGAACCACCATTAACACCTATAACAAAGTCAGCCTTAAAATCGAACGTAGAGTCTCTCTTGCCAACAGGTGCTACTTTGGACGAAGTATGCAACTAGGTAGTAAAGACCGCTCTCGTCGAACAAAACGAACTCTCTACAAGGCTCCTATCATACTCGTCCTAACGTATGGCGCAGAAGTGTGGACGATGACAACATCCAATGAAGCGACGCTTGTAGTGTTTAAGCGAAAGATTCTGCGTAAGATTTTTGGACCTTTGCCCGTTGGTGCCGGCGAGTATCGCCAGCAATGGAACAGTGAGAAGTATGAACTTTACGAGGACATAGACGTAGTGCAGCGAATAAGGATTGGTTAGCTGAAGTCTCGGAATTTGACTTCGCAATGATGTAATTTAAATGTCTTTGAGAAGATAATCTAGAGTCAAATGCCAGAACAAGATCGATAATTTCTCTTGGATTGGATACTCTAAATCTGCTGTACTTGCAATCGCCGAGTATATCTTAAAATCATCAGTATACAAACGAAAATTTGCGATATTTAAGCAACTGGAAGAAAATTGTAAGCGATTATTTGTGAGCTCGGGCATCTTAAAGTATCCCCTGCATAATGACATTTATAAATTAAAAAAACAAGGAACTTCTAAAAAATGAAACCAGCGATCACACAAAAGCAACTACTCGTAGGCTGAAAGACCAGCTGTTGCATTTTTTTTATATACAATAATATATGAAATATTCTTATCTTTTTTAATATATGAATATATTCTTAACTTTTCCAAACTATTGTTGCACTTAGAATTTAATTTCACCTCTAAATTCAGAATGTTTGTTTCTGTTCACCGGCACAAAGTTTATTGCAGGGTGCAAACCGGCTTATATGCGCCTGCAACCACACATCACTATCACATTTCCTGCCAACAAACTGAGAGACACCCTCAATACTCTTCCGTCGCTGGCATTGTCGACGCTGCCACTGTTGTCTACCGCGCGCGCCCTCTATTATTTACGACATTTTAATGGAGAAAAATGTTTAGAAAATATAATATCATAAAATATATGAGTTGAAAAGGATGCTTGACAAGGCAAAGCAGGTCGGGTGAAACAAATAGCCAAGACAGACAGCGCAGACAACAAAGCAATTATTCTTAGGAACAGAAGGAGCAACGATAGCGAGTAGAACAGATTGTGGGCAATTTAATGAAATATGGCAACGAGCCACGAAAAACACACACTCATTCGTAGATACTCGTATCTCCATCCCTGACAGGAATTTCATAGCCAACTATGAAAATAGTTAATTTAAAGCTCATTAATTTTGGCTAATTTATAATTGGTTTCAAAGTCATCCAGGCTATAATCGAATAGAGTAGGAGTTGTGTTCTTAATATCCGACTAAATGCTTAATCAGGACTTAATTGGTAGATGGCTTCACTTCTACAAAAGGTAAGGAAATGATGAACTTTCGGTTGATTGCAAATCAAAATCAAAGTTGATGGCAATAAAAATAATAAATTTAATTTTATTTTGGAATGTTTAACTTATGCGAAGAAAAAAAGGTGTACGCTCAAACATCTCCTTTGCCACTGTCCTGCTCTAAGCAGAACTCTTAGAACTGCCTGGGATCGGTACACATTTTATCTTCGAAGGAAAAGTTTATACTCTTTGTCAGAACTCGCTACGCCATGTTTCACGAACTAGGTTTAACTCGACTCCAACAACATTGCTAGCACTACGGACCCTTGTTGTCTATGTGAGATCTATTCAGATCCGTTAGATATATCTAACCTAGTCTAACATTTAAGGAATCCACTCGGCTCCCGTGACGTATATAACATAATAAAGGGTGTTTATTGAAGATTTTTATGATATCTGGCAAACCAGCTGCCTTAGTAGACACGTTTTTGGCAATTTCGTTCTGCAAGTTCTGTCAAATTGCTATCGAAAGAATTACACCCGAAAAATAATTAACTCGAATTTGTAAATCCTGGAAATATATTTGAAAACTTCGCATTCTCGGTGTCAACGGCGCCATCAGAGGCGAAGAAGTGAATGCGAGTGAATACCTGAATGATGATTTTTGTTTTGGTTTCTCCTCTAAAATATTCACAAGGATTAAAACAGTCCAACGCCAGTTAATCAGAAGTTGTTGAATACAAAAGATAACTTCAAGCTAAAGGGTTTTCCAATAAGGGGCGTTAAGATCAATGATTTCGTTGCTTGTGTGGGGCATACCGCCGTCTTGTTGCAAAAAAACGTTGTCCAGATCAATCCCATCCAATTCCGGCCATAAAAAATCGTTAATCATCTCGCGATAGCGCAATCCATTCACCGTAACTGTTGCCCAGCTTCATTTTCGAAAAAGTAAGCTCCACCGCACCATAAACCGCACCAAACAGTCCCACGTTGGGCATAGAGACGCTTTTCAACATTAACTCTTGGATTTTCTGAGCCCTCGATCCGACAATTTTGTTTGTTGACGAAGCCACCGAGGTGGAAATGGGCCCCATCACTCAAGATGATTTTTCGATGGAATTCCGGATCATTTTCATGCATTTCAACGACCCAATCAGCAAAGACGCGGCGTTGATTATGATCAGCCGGCTTGAGTTCTTATGTTAACTGGGTTTTATAAGCCTTAAGACCCAAATCTTTATGCCAAATACGATGTAATGATGTTTGTGGAATGCCTAATGTACAAAGAACGACGAGGAATGAACAAACCTGGGTTTACTTCAACACTTTCGGCTACAACAGCAATATTTTCGATTTTCGGTTGTTCTTGAGCGACGTGCACGGGTTTTATTCTTCACATCACTAACTTGTCCCAACAGCTCGAATTTTTCACCAATTTCTGTATTGCGGTCCGACGAGGTGCTTCACGATGACCCAAAATTGTTCGAGTTTTACGAACCGTCTCTGCCAAATGCTCACCATTTTTGTTTGAATTTTATTAATTTGAATGCGTTGTTTAAGTGGGTATCGTTCCATTTTTATAAATGGCGTAGTTTCTACTTGTCAAATATCAAAATAATGAATGGCAATCCATTATTTTTAAAGATGACAAAAAAATTTTATCTCGGTGAGATATTCGCCAGTCACGACAAATGCGCCACCTCCGAAACTTTCACGGGGGCTCGCTTATGACCTGGGGTACTTTAAGCTACCGTGGCTGTACCCCGATTTGCTTTATTTTGTTTAAGAGGAATGTAGAACATTACATAGAGGTCTTGGCTAGCGTTTTATGAAATTTTATCGAACAATTTCCTGGTGATTCTTTGACGTATCAACAGAAGAATGCTTCAATCTACAGCGCTAAGCGTACAAAGAATTTTTTCGCGTCCAAAAATATTCCTGTGCTGAAGTAGCCCGCAGTTTTTATATTGTTAAAAATTATAGGTTGTAGTTGGACATATTTGTTGAAGAATAAAACTTCTCCTTTCAACTTCAACTTAGGTAATTTTTATTTATAAAAATGTCTGTTTATTTTTGGAGCAAAGGGTGTATATTTGGGTTTAGTAACATGTCGCGGTTGCCTTAGAGAACAGAAGAGTTGGTTGGACTTTTACTATATATATTTTTTTTGTTTGCCGGCGGTCTTTGTCAGAAATCACTGCGATTTTTAAGCTGCTTCAAACTTGCGCTTTATTATACTAAAATTTAATGGACTATGAAAGTGCGTAGCCAAAAAAAAAGTATATAAAAATTTGATTAAAACGCGTTAAATTTCGATGAAAAATTTTGTAATTTTTTTTAAGTCTGCAAAAAGTTTGCAAATGGTTTTGCATGGTTTTTGTAGGAAAATGAAATATATTTTCTTAAAAAAGTTATTAGAATTGAATGAGTCAAAAATGTATTCTCAAAATTTGTCAATAAGTACCTCATTAAAGTTACTTAACACAGTTTAAGCGGAAGCGATGGTAAAGTGACGACGATGAAGACGATATAAGAAGCACAGGAGTGACCAAAAATCATAGTTTGGCTATGGACCGAGATGCATGGAGAGGAATTGTGGAAGAAGCTACGGCTCACAACAAGCTGTGGTTGTATGAATTATGGTGATGATGTGTAAATATAAAAAAGTAAAAGTAAAAATTCTAGTAGTCTTACTTCTTTTGGGGTATCACAATGAATCGGCAATGGTCTATGTAAAATGGTTTAAAGAACGACTGCCACTTCTATCTACCTACCTATTTAAAAGTTCATAAATAAAAATTAATGAAACAATAGTTAGCTAAAGAGATATTTAAAAATTATATTTATCAGTACACGGCAAGTTAACACCAAGTAACCAAATTGTTAAGTTAATGAATCTTATTATGAAAATGGTCGATCTTTTAGAATAAAATATCGCAAAATTCGTGATTTTTTTGGAGGAAATAATCGTCCGAAGGAGTCGATAATTCAAAGGTTGGTGAACAAATTTTAAGACACTGGTTCTGTTGAGGATAGAAAAAGGAATGGTAGACCAAAAATTTGAGATTCTGTTGAGAATGTTGCTACTATAGCGCCAAGCGTTGTTGAACAACCTTGAACATCGACGTTCTCAACAATTAAGCATTCGTGGATGGACTGTTTGGCGGAGTTTGTCTATAGGCAGAAGTTTTCATGGTGGACATTTATATGATGCCTTTTTTCGCATTGGTTGGCAGAGTGGTGACTCATCCAGAATCGAACTAGCGTACCATTTTGTTGCCACATCCTCGTTACCAACTTGTTTAACAGTTCCGTGCTTGTTAAAGTCGATGATTGCTTGAGGCTGTAGGTAGGCCATAACGTTCTGCTAATTTTACATTTCGTCTGGTCTTTCCATCTACAATCCGTGACTCGGAGGTATTTTAGGGAAATTGTATTCTTGACTGCACCGAAAGGTGTGAATATCGATTCCGCAAGAGCATTATTCATGGCAAATTCCCCTCTTGCCATTTCATCTGCTTTTTCATTACCTTCAATGTTCCGATGTCCCGGGACCCAGATTAAGGTAAATTTATGGTTTTTACTCAAGATGCTGAGTCTATTCCTACTATGGTCCACCACCTTAAAGGTTGTTGCAGCCGAATCCAGTGCCTGGAATGCATATTGGCTATCCGAAAGAATAGCGATATTGCCCTTAAAAGAGAAAACAGCGATTAGTAGCCTACAAGCTTCTCCAATTGCCAGTACTTGCGCTTGGAAGACACTGCTGGTATGATACTAGTGAGACGTCTATTAGAATATATGCCAGCTCCAACACCACAATCCATTTTACTGCCATCTGTATAGACTGTAGTATCGAAGTTGTTTAGTGAGAATCCCTTAGGAGCTGTATTTTGAATACAAATAGAGAGATAAACTTTACTTGTACATGCTTTATTTTAAAACTATATCTCGGCGCGTCTTTTGAAAGCAATAGCAGGCTGAAACTGAAAAAAGTGGGCTCACAAAAGTAGTCAGTTAAAGCAAGCAGTCGTAGAATCTCAAACGAACTATATTTAAAGTGCCTTTAAAGTGAGTTGAATTTCCTACAGGGGCGTTTATTTTCAATACTTGTGCCCCTAAAACTACCAGCGGGTAAATTTTTGTGTGCAAAATGAAGTATGTAATAATAATTAAAAATATAGATAAATGTTTGTACGTCCATATGTCTCACTTTTGACTTTTATATTCACCGGAGTGCTAACTTTTAATTTATTTACCGCCTGTCTGGTAGTGAAAAAAAGACTCTCGCATATTATATTTACTCGCATATAACAAAGTGCGAGCAAATGTACTTGTGTGTATGTATGTAGGTGTTATAAGTATACGAGTAGAAATATGATTGCACATACACAACATTCCTTGTTTGATTTGTTTTATTTACTCATTTTATTTTTCTGATAATTGAAGTATCTGTTTAACGAACTACCAACGATAAGTGAGTGCTGCAGTCGTAAAGTTTGGAATGATTAGGTGCTTTTTAGTTTTTATTTATTTATGAATTTATTTAGTGGTTTAAATAATTTTTTTCATAATCTGGGCGACAGTATTTGATTATTATTTCTTCAATGAAATGTACTGGCATAGTTTTTTCAGTGGAAATATAGTTCTGAATCATCACTCAAGGGGAGTTTTTTAGTCTCAAAACCCCACAGGCCGTATACACGCGATGTGTTGCTATTAAATAACGAAATTTGATTTTTTGTTTGTCGGTACAGACGGTACTCAGAAAACACTAAGACCATTGTACTGCACTTGGGTGACCTGTTTAATTTTCTTTAAATCTTCTCAACCTCCGGAGAAATCTTAGTAGATTTTGTCGAGCAAAGGAGCCAAGGCGGTCGCTTCTTAACACATCAGTGCCAAAGACCTCAAGCCTGATTCGAGCAAAGGTCGGGCAGAAAAATAGAAAGTGGTTCGCTGTCTCATCCTCCTCCCCACATGCTAGACAGAGTTCACTGTCTGAGTGCACCTACCATTTCAATATGATTCGCCCATAGAGAGTGGCCCGTCATCAGTCTAACCAACTGCCTACAGTCCCTTCTGCTTAATGACAGGAGGTTCTACGACAGCCGGTCGGATAAGACAGGTAACATCAGTTTTGTCCATCTGCAGTCTTTCTCAACCTGCCAAGCTCGCTTTTGGGTTGAAGTAATCCGTTTGCTAACCGTGTCTTTGATGGCTACAGAAAGGAGTGGTAGAACGGGCTCAGGGCCACAGAAGGTGGCCTTTGCAACAGTAGAAGTAGGAAAGCGTCAAATGCCAGCGCGTGCCAGCTGCTTAGCGTACAACTTCTCGTTCCTTTGTCATAATTTTATGTTCTCTAAAAAACATTCTTCAGCCCTTGTCTTCGTGTGCATTAGAGTAGGATTTCTGTTTCGTTGGGCTAATGTTAGTGAACTGGTATGCCAAAATGTTGCCTAAAACATTGTTCAGGTTTGAAGAATAAAGTCCTCGTATAAGTATTTGTACTGACATCTTGGATGCCATTGAAAATTACCTAGGTTAGGTTAGGTTATGGTAGTTGTCGGTCAGTACAAGGAACCCACTTAGACCTTACAGGTCCGTTGTAATACGACTGTGGGACACAGAAACCTCATTTATTTTTCTTTGTTGAACCACTTTGTGGCTCCTATGAAGCGCAGGATTGGTCCCATCTCAATTGTTTCTTCCTCTTTCTCTTCCTCATCTCCAGAACTTCTACAATATTCATGAGAGAAAACTCTTCTAAAGGAATGCCTGAATAGCCAATGACGGGTTATACAAGCCACGGCTTTCGAGATATCCTCTCTTGTAATGCTAAGCAATCCCTTGGTATTTTTTTGTTTATTTGCGACCACAGTACCGTAGCTGCTACGCATGCGTTTTCATTTCTCCATGCCTTATTGGCGTCTTGGATAATGTCGTTTTTAATTATTAGTGGTCAGGCCTTAGGTATCCCAATGATACTTCTATCGCGCAGTTGAACGGTTGTCGAACTGATAGTTCAAGTCTGCCCAGTAGGCAATGACCGGTTATGATTGGTTGGTTGGTAGAGATGCTGTCTGAGTGTTACAGCCCAAAGTTATTTACTACATTAGTAGGCTATTTTGGTACACCCCTAGTAGAACCACCGCCGTTATTTAATCAAACCATAATTAATTTTCTTTTTTGCAATTTCTATCAAGTTGTGAAATACTCAGACTTGGGCAGTTACACGGACAGTGGAAGACTGTCTCCCTTGAATCCTCTTGATTGCACCTTCTCCATCTATCGTCATACGTCCGCCCCAACTTCCTAGTTCGGTATCCGATAGGCCAGTGGCTGGTTATTGTTGACGCAATTCTATCTGTTCTGTCTGTTCTTGGTTTTCTTAACAGCTTGCCACTTCCATCTGTCGACAGATTTGCAAAAAATCTCCCTTTTGAAGACGCTTCGGGGGCAACCGACTGCTACGACCTTGGATATTCTAGGTTGCCAGCTCACCAGCTCTGATGCTCTCATTTCTCAGGTACCCAGATGAGAGTGATGTCTGTCATGCGAGCTAAGGCATTTAATTCTTCTCTGCATTGTCTGACGGCTACTGCATTTGTTCTGGGCTGTATATCTAAGTTGGCTGCTTGACCATCTGAATATGTGCTTCTGATAGTTGTTGTGGATGATGAGGGTGAATATTCTGCAAACTTCCCCTATCCCGAGATCATCTGCTTGAAAGAAGCTATTCCAATTTCTCAGGTGAAAGGACGTGAAAGTTTCGAGGTCTTTCAAATACACACCCGCACCGACGCCGCAAACCATCTTGGATCCATCGGTGTAAAGTGTAGTCGTACTCTCTTTGACTACTACATTTAACTCCCATTCCTTTCGCGTGGGAAACATTACCTTAAATTCTAGTCTGACGTCTAAGGTAGCTGATGTATTCTATTAGCCTTCTACTGCCAAGAATTGTACTATGATAAAACATCCTAAGCTTCCAACACCAGCTCCCAGCTCCCTACTTTATTCTGATGACGGTATTTGCTGCTGGTGGTCGTAATTGAAAATCTATTGGTAACAGGTTTAGTATAACATTTAGTGCCTCTGCTGGACACGACTTTATAACTCCTGTTATTCCTGCGTAGACTGCTCGTTATACGCTAGTTAACTATCTAACGTTGTACTGTTTGTTTAATACAGGTTAACATACCAATGCTCCGTGTGACAAAATCGGTCTTATTATGTACACTGCCCATCCCGAGTTCGAGTTTAGGCTTTAAACCTAAATATCTGCTAATAACTTTTTTGCACGTATAATAATGCCCGGTTATACAACCAATGACTTTCGGGATATCCTCTTTTAATATTCACTGAATCTTGCAATGGGAGACATTCACCTGTTTCCTAAGTATAGATCTGCATTAAAAAAATTAAACTCGAGTTCGTTGAAGCTCTAAAGCAGGCACGCATTCCGCAAAAACAAATAGGAGCCAATGGTGATGATGATTCTGCAAAAGTGGATTGAAGAAGACTTAGTCTTAGGGTTAGATTTATTAAGGTTTTTTGCTTTTCAATAAATTTATTATGCAGTTTAGTTCACTCGTTTTGAACACTGTAACGAGGCGATTGTGAAGGAGTAGTGATAGTGGCATATTTCATTGTCACCTCGATTTACATACGCGCTTTGAAAAAAAGTGAATGGCAAAAATTAAAGCGGTTACAGAATAAAGGATATAAAACAGACAAAAGGTAAAACATTTCCTCTTATTCTGTTTTGTTTTGTACGCTTATTTTATTGACAATCTGCGGCAGCTATGTTACCTAATGCATTAGTATGGGTATGAGTCCCTGAAACAACAACTATCGTAAATAGCGTTCAATCATCTATACACATATACACTCGCACCTGCATACATTCGCAACTTCATGCATACATTCATACATACATACATACATACATGCATACATATGTCAGTACAAAGGAGTGCGCGAGTGCAAATTGTTGCCACAGGACAATGGATTGTCGCATCGCCGCGCTGCTGTTAACACATCCATGCAGTTTTTGATTGAGTGGGCTACAAACATTGTAAATACAGGCAGACGGAGGGAAAAGCCGGCTTGTCGCTGACATTTAGACTTCTAAAACGGTAAATGTTAAACTACATTTCACTCTTGATTGTACTTGTATTTCTATTTAATATTTAATATTTTTCAATTTCTTTCAGAGCTTTCCATAGTATTTGGAAACACAAGCAAAGCGTGAGTGGTGGAGAAAACTAATTGAAACAAATAAAATGGATAAATAAAAATGGATAGTAAAATTTCAAGGCCATGCAACGTTTTTTAGCATTTTCGTTCTGCGAGAGAGAGAAGAAAGGTATAACGTGGAGGAAAAGGAGAGAGAGAGCTATACCTTATATACATCTTAGATACACTTTAGGCTATTTTTCCTGAGTTTTTCCTTGTGGTCGCTAATTTCTAGTGAGAAATAACACTGCTTACCTTTTGGCGATTGCTTGTTGGTGCAAACTTGTAGGGAATATATTTTTGGTGCCTAATTTTTGGCATAACGCCTTAGTGCCTACTGTTTGGGTGGTTTTTTGGTCCCAATTTTTTTGGCGTTTTTGTTTTGGTGCCTGCTTTGTGGCGCTTCCAGTACTATCCACTCCGGCGTCGGATTTATTGGTATTGCCTTGCGGTTATTTAAGTCGTTGCTGCGGTCCTGGAATCACTGCGATTCTGTGGGTGACAAACGCTCGGGGCAGTGCGCGTTGTTGCCACGGTTTATGTCCGGCGTTTACCTACATCGGTCGGCCCATCTCCGTTTTTTGTAAATTTTGTCTATTTGTATTCTCTGCAAATATATTATTTCTCTCTCTCTCTCTCTCTCACTCTCTGTCATTCTCTCTCGGGTCTCTCTCTCTTTCTTTGTCTGCCTTGAAAGTTTCTGTTATGTGTACTACGCTACACGCACTGTTTTTATTATAATCTGGTAGATACTTTCATGGCATTTATTTTTTGAATATGATATTCGGCTTATGTCCGCCGCGGCTAAGAGTTATATGGTACATTCGATCAGTCATCCACTGTCCACTGTGTTGTTGTATAAAGTAATTCATTTTCGGGAACGAAAGTTTAGGCTGCATAGCTCGGTGGAGTAAAGGCAATTCCGTCCTCATTCGAAAGAAATAAAAACCGATGATGCCGCCAATGCTCTATGAATTTCGTGAGGTGAGCAGCTTTACTGTTGTTTGTTTTCAAAGTAAATTTCTAAAATTTGGAAGCGTTGTTCGAGCGTTAAACGACTCATGAGGACTTTCCATATCTTATTGAACTGAAATGGTAACACAGTTTGCCATTCTAAGCTGTTAAATCATACTTATAAATATCATGCAGCTAATAGCCGATACTACCACATCCTTGCTTTGTTTGATCTACCAAAATTCTTTGGTGGGTAGCAGGTGAAATGGTTCAAGTACCATTCTGGCACTCCCCAAATAACACTAAAACGCTGCTGTGATACCCCTATGAGACCTCTAACAGGCAGCACCCAGTGACTTTAATCGCCTGGCTGCCAAACCCAGCAGATTCGCTAAGGGGTTTTAGTTATCAGCGGAACCATCCCTATAGATATTTTAGCACAAGAGCGCAAACGGAGATGGGTGGCAAAAATCTCAGGAATCCCAGTACCACGCTTCTCCGATATTAGAGTTCAAACGCTCACACTTTGGCAGGTAAGATGGAACTCTGAACGGTATGGTAGATGGACAGCGAGATCTAAAAAGGTGGGTAGAAAGAAGGCACGGATAAGTTAATTATTACCTCACACAGTTTTTTTCCGGACATGGGCCCTTTCGAAAGTATTTGTGGTAAATGGGAAAAGTGAGCCTACCCAACTGCATATATGGAGATACTGAGTATGCTCATGTGGAGCACACCTTCCTTAAATGCGAGAGGTGGAACATAGGGAGAACAGCTCTGCATCGACCTAATGGTGTATTTACATCTGAAGGAATAATCGAGACACTGATGATAGACGAAGAAAAATGGAATGCCGTCGCAAATTTCGTGGAGGATATTATTCGAAAAAAATAGAAGTGAAATGAAAACTTATGCTAAAGAGCATTGAGCATAGGTTTTTCAAAACAGACGACCCTGGACACAGGATGAGTAAGTAAGTGTTTTTCTTAGAATGGCGTCTTGAACCTTTACCTCGAAGCAATGCGAAAGCAGTCCCGGGGGGGAGGGAAAAATCCAAGAGAGTCACCACACACGTAGTAGCGACGTAGTAGTATGTATTTGGATCAATTCAGTCCCCTTCCTGGTAAACTCATCAGGAATTTCATTTCCTTCTTTGTTACTAATCAGAGAATAGTTAACAGCGCACTGAAGAGATTTCCTCTCCTAGTATTTTGGAGTCAGTGAAGACAGAGATGCCAGCTTCGGCGCAGATTTTCCCCTCGCTCCAATCCTGCCTGTTTGGAAAAATTGCTCTAGCATGGCCCTTAAACTTCAGTCTTCGGAGAGAGAGATTTGATCGAAGTTCACAAAAATACTATGTTAACTGCCCAGTAAAGAGCTAATTTTAAGCGGAACTTCTTTGGGTTTTATTTTTCTAATTTTAATTACATATTTTGTTTACATATCTCGCAAGGAATTTTTTCACATTTAATTTGTACGATAGAGTAACAGACATTCAAACGTTCGTATTGAAGTATATAAACTATAAATAATTTTTACTGATATGCGTGATTTGTTTAAAAGGAACTTCCGCAGAGAAAAAACCTTTGAACGGATGGACCACTCGCATCAGTAAGAGTGCTATACATTTTTCTAGCACTCACAGTTAGGTTAAAGTCGTATGAACATTTCTTTTTGTGTTCTTGAATATTATAAGCAACATTTTTTTTAGCATCCACACTCTTTCACAGAGTCCAGTTCTTACTAAATTTCCATAAATTATGTGAAATGCGGGACATATGTCGCGAGGCGCTGATTTCGCCCGAAATATTAAAACTATAATAGCATCAGTTTTCAAACTATTGTTAAGCTTTAGTAACTCGATGCCTCTATATTTTTATATATACTATTTTACAGTGGGTTAGTAAATACTATTTGCATAAAATAAGTGAGATGGAACCTTCCTTTATTTCTTCCTTACAGACTGATAGCCTCTGCTGCTGATTGTCTTAATTGAGTAATAAAATAATTTGTATTTATTTTTCATTAAAAACAAAAAATAAATATTCGTCTTCACATAAAATTGCTGATAGGTTTTGAAGGCGTGCTCTTCAATGTAAGACCTCCAAGTGATGGGAATGCATTTGCATCTGTATGCATTTAATTTCAGTTCTACTATCTTCCACCTATCATTGCTTTCCATTTTCATTCATTCATTTTTTGCGTGATTTTGATTTTCTTTTACTACCCACTATAGCCTGACGTTCATGACCTTTGCCATCCATATGGGTATTCATTCTGCACATTTGGCATTTGTGGGTATGCATGTATGTGCACATTTCATCTTTGACCTTAACATACGCGACAACTGACAATTTCTGCTATTCGCGCTCCACGTCACCCGCCAACCGCTGTCTGCCAAAAAGAAAATATTTGCACTCGCTTGCAAACAATCGGTAGAAAGAGTCGGAAGGTTGAGTTGAAATTTTTGAATTTCGACTGCAGATTGAGGTCATACATACACACGTAGCTATGCACATAGATGCGCCTATAAATGCATACCTACGTGCGCTGTTATGTATCGCGAAATGATGAAAGTAGTTTGTTGTCCTTGACATCGGCAGCAATGCAACTTGAAGAGCCGCTGATGACTTCTATACTAATGTGCTTGCACTTGTTCAAACATAAGTACATACAAACATAAGTATGTATATACAAATGAGTCCATGTAACGCATGTCTAAAAATAAGTCATTTTAGTAATAAAATTTAGTATAATCGCTGCACCTAAACACATACACACTTATTGTGGCACATGCGTATGTAGTGGTTACCTGCAAAGTCATAATTTCCATTGCAGTAACATTTTGTTATGAAAAAATATAATAGTAGAAAATTCCGCTAAAAAGTATTCATGAAAATGAAATGCAATCCGGCACATTCTTGTCATTTCCCACAGCTGCCAACCAATTTCTTGCAAGCACCACATCTCATCTACGCCCCCATATATCCATCAACATTTCTTTCCTTTACTCATTTCCTACCATTTTGGCATCCGAGTGGCTGTCTTGCAGCCAACCAAAGAGAAAAGATACAGACGGCACACACTGCCACTTCGTATCAGCAGCGTTTCCTTGCCACACATTGGCTTCCTTTTTATTATCAATTGGCGAAAAGGCGCTCGCTGGTATGTACGGATGTAAGTTTTACACGCACATAAATGTCATGTTGAAAGTAACCACGTAGTAAAAGGAAGTTTTATCCTAAATTTTATGACACGTTGCATATATCAGCATTCAAATATCAACACAACAACATATGAGAGTTGTTGAAAGGCGTAGCAGAGCCTCTTTTTTTAATAGAATTAAAAAAAAAAAGTTTGATTTTCTACTCAATTGGTCTTTAGGTTAGCCTAGATCATCAGAAATCCACCCAGTGATCAAAATGGCCTCTTGTGATGACCAGGATAAGATTTTCTTAAACTTGTCTCTACAGGTCCGAAAGCCATCTTTAAGCCTTTGGTTCCTCCAATTTTTTTTTTTTTTTGTTCATTCCTCTCGGGAGCATAGGGACTCGACAAGACTTAGTCTTCCGTTGGTTTCGTTAACCTTTTTTTGATTTGTGACAGGATAGGTGATTAGCCTGCCGCTACCAGTCCTAAATAGTGGAAATGCCCACCTGCCGTTGCGTAGGAGCAAAGCCTTCTTACTGCTTGGAGCGCTATCTATGTTAAAAATTTTTCTGCCAGAAGGATCGCACAAATGGTTGTGGACTTAGCTAAATTTGGTGTGTCTGCGCTATGTTATTGTGTGTTTCTCTTTGCTCTCCCAACTTAATCATGGCTAAATGGACAGTTCATAGAATGGCTACTCCAGAAGTCTGAAGGTTCCTCAAAATACGGGGCATAAGTGCAGGAAATGTTGAATGGTTTTCGACTCTACTGCTTCTAGAGAGGTTTCAAAACTGGCTGTCACATGGTGCATAGTCAAGATGATCGTTAGTACCATCTTGATCAAAAAGTTCCCGGAACAATCGTCAGCTGACCCTCCAAGTCAACTGATTTGAGTCATGTTTTTTTCTTTTCTTCTTTTCTCTTGTTTCTTATTTTAATGCAACATCTGAGATTAACATTCCTTTTAAAACTTTATCTCCATTGCTTGACATTTGTAAAAGTGACGCCGTCTTGAGTAAATCTACTTCTGTGTGTGTTTTCGATTTTTAACAGTTTTAAAAATGGATCTGAATTTGCAACAACTACTTTGTATTACATTTTGCTTTAGAAATGGGCCCAATGGTGGGAAAAACTTAAAAATGTTAGGAAACTTTTCGGTAATGATACGCCACGCGACATAAGTTGTTTGCGAGTGGCATGAGCGCTTCAGAAGAGATTGCGCATCCATCGAAGATAACGAACGTAGTGGCAGGGCGTGGCCATTGGAAACTGATGAAAACATTTATAAAGTAAAAGAAAGGCTGATCAATAACAGCAAATTAAACTTCAGAGAGCTGGCAGAAGATTTGAACATAGCTTCTGGATCCCTTCTGGACATTGTAGTTAACGATTTGGACTTACGTCGTGTTACTGCAAAGTTTATTCGAAAGAACCTTAATTTAATGACAAAAAGTGATCGCGTTGATACCGCCACCGCCATAAATTCCAAGACTTAGTCCGACCAAACATTCATCAAACGCTTCATTACGGGAGACGATACGAATAAATCAAGGCCAAAAATAAAACTCGTCGCTTACAGGTACAGTACAAAACGGGATTTTTGCTAGAAGGTCAGAAAGTGAATATGGACTATTAATATATTAGGGCGCTATGAGACATTTAATTGAAGCAATTCGCCAAAAAGGAAGGATTTGTGGGAAAACAGCTTGTGGACCATGATAACACATCATCGCAAAGTGCCATCATTATCAGTGAATTTTTGGCCAGGAAAAAGAAACGAATACCATCCAACAGCCACCGAATTCATCTTAGATGGCTCCCTACGATTTTTTTTGTTTGATCAAGGGGGACACGCTTTAACACCAAGAAAAATCGGACACAGCTCTGATGGCTATACCGAAAATAGAGTCCCAGAATTGTTTCGCGAGCTGGATCAAAGGGTAGAGTATTCACTAACACCTAAATTAGTCCGGATACCTGTAGAAAATAGTGTAAGTACCACCTTGGTAAAATAATTTCGGGAATATATTCAGCGAATTCATGCATGAACATCAAAGAAAAAAAGGTGTTTTCTATTAGGTGCGCAATTAAGATCTCGTTGTTTTTTTGATGCAAATACAACTATATTCTGATAAAATGGTTACAAGTGAATGCTTGGAAGTATTGTCCATCGTTGGCTACTACTTTTTTCCATATTTCTGGTAGATCTCGTATACCTTCGCGGTAAAACTGTTCATCTTTTGAGGCTATCCACGGATCAAGCCATTTTTTGATGTTTCCATATGAGTGGAACTGCTGGTCAGCTAGACCATAAGCCATCGATCGGAACAGGTGATAATCGAAGAGTGCAATATCTGGAGAATGAACCGGATGTTGTAGGATTTCCCATTTCAGTATTTCCAGCTAGGTTTCAACGGGCTTGGCTACGTGAGGCCGAGCGTTGTCATGCTGTAGAATCACTTTTCCATGCCTCTCCGCGTACTGCGGCCGCTTCTCGCGCAGTTCTCGGCTCAATCGTATGAATTGAAGTCGATACCGATCCCCAGTGATGGTGATGGTTTAGCTTGGTTTTAACAGTTCATAATAAATAACACCAACTTCGCCCCACCAAATACATAGCATAACCTTCGCCACGTCAATATTCGGCCGAGGCGACGACGTAGAAGCATGTCCAGGCAAACCCCATGACTTTCTTTTCTTTGTAGTGCTGTAATGAATCCATTTTGCATCACCCGTCACGATGCGATGAAGAAACCCCTTCCTTTTTTGCCACTGGAGCAGTTGTTCATAGACGAAAAAACGACGTTCAACATCCCTTCGTTTTAATTCATAACTCCTGTTTCTGAATCATTCCCAAAGCATGCAATCGCTTGGAATTGGATTGGCGGGTAACTCCTAATACTGAAGCAAGCTCTTCTTGCGTTTGACACGGATCCTCATTGATCAATGCCTCCAATTCAGCATCTTCGAAGGTTTTTGGCCTTCCTTCACGCGGACGGTCGTCTACACTTCGTCGTACACTTCCCACAAATGACGATTATTCGGCACAAAATCAAGCATTTTCACAAAACCAAAAGTATTTCATACCAAAACTAAATCAGTAATGTGTCGAAGCAGTTTGTTTTGTTATATGTCTAAGCTTGGTTTATGACCTTTAGGTTATGTTAGAATTGACTAGCACACACTGCTGGCGGCATCTATTGACAAACAGCGGGAACTTAGTTGCGCACCTAATATTTGTGTACATTTCAGTATAACCGTGGGTGCCCCGAAACTCTTTTTTTTTCCTCGACTCAGTCTTCCGTTGGTTTCGTTAACCTATTTTGATTTCTGACAAGGTAGGTGATTAGCCTGCCGCTACCAGTCCTAAATAGTGGGAATGCCCACTTGTCATTGCTTAGGAACAACGCTTTGAAACTATTTAGAGCGCCATCTGTGTTTCACAGTTTTCTGCCAGGAGAATCACACAGATAGTTGAGGACTTCGGTAAATTTGGTGTGTCTGCCCTGTTACCTTGGTTGCCCGCTTCTTCTTGTTGGCCAGAATGCAAATAATGCGCTGACTATTGTGCGGGCGTAAGGATGGAAAGGATAAGGTGTTGGGGTTGAGGAATGAGATATATGTATGTTTTTCTTTTTTAGAGGGGAAACTAGGTAAATTCGGAAAAGTGCGAGAACCGTGCTTTACGTTGAATTCGAACTCGCAACTTCTGGGATGGCCGGCTAGTGCACTTACGCTAGACTACCGAGGCCTCCAAGGCCTACATCACTCGAAAGCAAGTACAAATTTCCACAACAAATGGCATCTGTACTTTAGTAAGCATTTTTTGCCTGCTCAACATTGTCTGGCACTTTCCAGAAATGGGCTAGTTTGACGTTTATTTGAAAATAGTAATTCTTACGCTAGGATATCAAGTAGTCTGTATTTGAGTGCAAGCAGAACTCACTGCGATGCACAGCAGAGACAGCTAACATGACATTTGGACCGAATACGTTTCGCTTGCAACGCGGCTGACTTATGACGACGACAGGTATCCAGAGCAGCTCTTACTACTACCCCTACCAGCCAGCTTAAACACACATTCGCTACACTGCAGCACAATTTCGCGCTTGAGACAATTTCTTCTTGCTAGCAACGAATTCACCAGTTGCTTTGGCTACTGCTCACCTCAGTGGTTCATGCCGCCGTGCCCCTGGAACTGCACTAAATGTCAACTCGGGCATTGTTGCTTGTAGCTGAAAATCTTTTTTTTTTGTTTGCATTGTTTTCCTCAGCTCGTTTCTAAATGCGAATTGCGTTCGTTTGGAATGCAATATTTGCGTTTCGTGTCTCTGGCTCGCCTCCTCTTAGCTTTTGACACACATTAGTTAGTTGCCTGATTTGTATAAACATGGACGCACACACTCATACACACTTGTTTATATGTACACACAACAGCTCGGCTAAGTTCTGTTGCTACTATCGGGGCATGCACGACTTTGTGTGCACTATATTGAGTGCATGGGCAAATGGGTAAATGGGTTGTAGCCAGTCGGTGCTTCAGGTATTTGCTTAAAACATCTCACTAGTCTTTATCTCCTTGCTGTGTTCTCGTTCACTAATTCTCTCAGAAACCACTTGAGGGTATTGTGGTGATATTATGGCTTCTACACTGACTGGACCAAAGTACATTTCAGGTGCGTACAAGCCAAAGTAATGGGTCATTCAAAAGCGACGTCCAGATGCCACTAGTGCATAATTTCTAGACGGTACCTTTTTTATGTCATCGTAAGGTAGGTGTAGAATTTTTTCACAATACAACAAAGCGCTAAATTATTGAAACTTATTACGAGATGGTCGAATTTAAGTAACATATCGCAAGATTCGTGATTTGTTTGGTGGAAATAATCGTCCGCTTGAGTTGACAATTCAAAGGCTGGTGAGAGGCTGCTGTAGCGAAAAGAGTTGCTAAACAACCTTTGATATTTCGACGTTCCGAACAAATAAGCATTCATTAATCGACTCTTTGTCGGATTTCACCTGTGGGTGTACTCATGGTGAGCATTTAGATGATGTGATTTTTCAACAACATCCAAAAGCGTCTGTTGAAAGATTCTATATGTTTGTGAGAAAAAGTATGTATTATCGATACAGGAGTGCACTGATCTACTTACTTCGACATTTGGCGTTTAGGCACTACACTTAGCCACTGTGAGACGCTGGTACAACGAGTACCAACGGGGCCGTCGTTCCTTGTGGGATGAATTCCGTGAAGGCCGGCCAAAAACGGTTGTTATGCTAGAAACAATCAATGCTGTGTGTCAACCGATAGTACAAGATCGTCATGTGACATATCTGAAGATAGAGGCGTCTTGGGATTTTGGGGGTTTGAGCACTAAGAAGATCGAATTATCCGCATGATTTTCGCCCTGATTTGAAAATCCAAGAAAATATTCGCTGCACTAAGGCTCTTTAGACAATCAAAGAAGTTGTAGTGAAAAGAGAGTCTTCTTTCCGTCGCCAAACCAGGGAAGCGGCAGAGGTAATGTTACACGGCAGTGATTCCATCGTTGTCACAGCAGTTGCGGCGAAAGCTATTTGCCAGTGGATTCACTCTATTGCCATGCGTGAGAACAGTGATAAATGCCGTCACTTGAAGAAGGTGGGAGCATCAGAAGTAAATGAGATTAAGATATTTTTTTCTTTAGTTTGAGAAGTTCATTAAAATTCAAAAACATTCTAATTTTAGACGTTCTGATATGGATTAGTGCGAGAATGACTTTACAAGGTTTGATTGAAAAGTAATGAGCCTTACCGCGCGGAGCGTCTGCCAAGCGATCAACCGAATCGGCTGGTGAGGGAAAATGATCGTTGGACCTTCCCCTTCCACTAGAAACCGGTCCCAGCTCGCTGGCAACAGCGGTGCAGTCAACATCGCTCCGCGCGTGAAATCTGTTTTAAAAGTGTACTAGGATTTTGCAGTGGCGAAAATGCAGCGATCGTTGGAGCAACGTTACTCGATCAAATTTTGCGTAAAGCTAAACAAAACGAGTACCAAAACCAGTGGGCTATTCAAGGAGGCTTGCGGGGACCAATCTCTGTCCAATGCCCAGATAAAACGGTGGCTTCGGCCAGACCTCGTCAACAATTGGACCCTTCATCACGACAATGCACTGGCGCACACCGCCTTCCTCTGCACCTCTGCATTGGCCAAGATGGGGGTTCCGGTGCTTCCCCACCCTCCCTACAGCCCAGACCTGTCCCCTCCGGACTTCTTCTTGTTCCCGCGCCTGAAAAGAAAGCTGAAGGGGAGGCGTTTCGACTTCATCGAGGCGATCCAAAAAACTGTGACAGTGGAATTGAACGCGATTCCGGCGGATAAGGTTAAAAAATGTTTCCTGGAGTGAAAGGACCGCTACCAGCGGTGTATTGACGCTCAAGGGTCCTATTTTGAAGAATATTAGTTGTATAAGCCAAAAGGTTTAATAAAACTGCTTAAAAAAAATATGGCTCATTACTTTTCAATCAAACCCTGTATTTACTTTTTACAGTTATCACTGTTTTGATTTCATTAATAAAATCTTTAGACATTTTTATGCATTAAATAGTAAGCTTGAACTCTTTTATTATTTTAGAAGATTTTTGGGAAAAATATTTCTATTTATAAAAAGCTCGATTTTTGAGGTATTTTGAAATAGGCTCAGCTCAAATAAATATTAATATTTTCCCTAAATATAATAAATTCAATAATTCCGGTGGAAAACCCGTAATTTGTTTGGGTAAGGCAATCTATGAATATTTATATCCTGCATAAACACCATAAAGTTAAACTCTGCAGAAGCATTCAAAGCTTTCGGAAAATTACTGCTTTTTATTCGGTAAATTTAAATTAGAGCCACAAAAAAGCAACACACTGCTGTCTGAAGTGAGATTTGTGGACTAAGTATTCACTTTCCGTGCCATTTTGGGCTTAAGTATTATTGGTGTACTTTCACACTGCAAATTTTTAATTAGTTTTCTGCAAACACAATGCAAAAATATTCATCTGTGTGTAGTAGTGTGAGTGAGTGCATGTTGAAAGCAGTAAACAATCGGCAAAAGTGGAAAGTGATGATGCATTGAGTGAATGCTCTGCAAAATACCTGAGGAGAAAAAGTTCCGCAAATCGCCAGAAACGAGAAACGTGATATGGAAAAGAAGGCGAGTTAGCGAGTGAGCGAGAGAGAGAGAGAAAGAGTAGGGCAAAGTGCCAGCAGAGCGCCGAGAGGAGGTCAAATGTTTTTGCTACCTCATTGTTGAGCACATAAATCAATGTTGTTCTTACTGCTGATATATGTGTGGTTTGAGGCTGTTATTGTTTTTATTGCATTATTTCTGCAGTCAAGGTTTTGGTTACTCGCTAAGTTGTTTTTGCTACCACTTCGGATATTCGAGCTGCCATTGTTGTTGCGAAACTTTATTGCTGTTCTCATTGTTGTGTTTCAGTGTGTGTGAATTGACTGATTGCTATTGTGCGCATTTATAAATCTGTGTATGATATACTACGTGTGAATATGTGTATATGTATATAAGTATGTATATGTAGCCTATGCTTAAAACACTGGTAAATCAGTGGTTGTGTTGCATGAAGTTTTAAATTTACTCAATTCTAATTGTATTTGCCACAGTTACTTCAAATAATAATGGCAACTCTAGTTATTGAGATGTAAAGCGGAGAAATTCTTAAAATACCAAGTAAAAGTGCCCATATAACTTAGGATAAAGCTACAATAAAATTAAATTCAAATAAAAATAACATCCAAAACTTTTTGAAAAATTCTGATTGATGTGGAAAAATTATAAATCAGGTCCCAAGCCTAAGCCTAACGACAGCTGCAAGAGAGCGATAAGAGTGTTGGCTGTCAATAAAAATAAAATAATCAACCCTAACCAAATTAGATGTGAATTTTCTCGCAATGTTACGAACAGAAGAATACAGCAAATTTTGAGTGCAGATTTGAATTCAGAATATCAAAATAGACTGGCTGAGCCGAAGCTTACACCATGCAACAAAGCATGCTCACTCTAATTTGTCGATAATCATAAGTTCTGAGATGATGAATGGCATACCATATTTTTAGCTATGAAAAAAAGGAATATCTTTGAGCCTGATTGGGTTGAAAAGTATCGGATTCAAAAAGTATCAAACATGTCACTCCCGAAACTTCCAGGATGTCTCTCTTATGACCTGGGATACTTTTATCTACCGTGGCGAGATCCCAATTCGTTTTATTTCGCGTAAGATTAACGTAGAAAGCTGCATCGAGGTTTTGGATAATGTTTTATTGAATTATATCGAATAATTTCACGGTGACTCTTTGACGTATCAACAGGGTAATGCTCCAATCCACAGCGGAAAGTGGGCAAAGAATATTCCTGTGATGAAGTGGCCCACAGTTAGTTCAGACATAGTTCGCCAAAACCTGATATTCCACACTGTATCAGCAGCCTATTAAACTGTGATGTGACAGTGATAACGGCAAACAGAGGGACTCCACAGGGAGGAGTGTTCTTCTCTCTTCTAGAGAATCTAGTGATTAATCAGATTCTCATGGGGAGAGATGACCAAAACTAGCGGCATACGCTGACAACTTGGCTGTTATAATCTCAGGTAGGTGTCCTCAAACGATGAGTGAAATACTCACAAGGACGCTTAGAGAGATCTACAAGTGGACGGAACACTTTGGATGAGAAGTAAATCCAGATAAGACGGACTCCTGCACCTGGCACTCCTCAAGTAGCACTAAAGCGCCGGCAGATATCTACAGCCAACCAGAACTGTTGATATAATGGAGAAGATTGATTGGATTTAGTTGGCGCACTGCCCCAGGCTGTCGAAAAAAGGAGATCCCAGTGACCTTAGTCTTCTAGCTGCCAAACCCGGACATTTAGAGAGAAAATGCTCAACGGTCTCGTTCTCTGAAAGGTCTCCACAGATTTTACAATGGGAGTTAAATGGTAATCCTAGCTTTTCCACGTGTGTGCCGATCGTCCAGTGACCGGTAAACACAGCTACGAGTTTGGAAATTGAATGGCGAGGAGTCCAAAGAACTTTCTGAGTCCTTCGTATATCGTATTGGGGCCAAAGGGTTTTCGAAATAGCACATGAAGAAATAGAGCTCCATCTTTTCTGCGCTTTCCTGAGAAATAATTTGTGCAGTTCCCCTTTAACAACTGTCAAGGGGATGCCGATGACCGGGTAGGAGATCTCTGAGGCCAGTCCAGTCCCCTTCCTGGCAAGCTCATCATCAATTTTATTTCCCTCTATGTTCCTATGTCCTGGAACCCAGTTCAGAGAAATGTTACCTGCACACCCAAGTGATTTGATCTCCTCTTTACAGGAGTTTACTAATTTCGTTCTGCCCCTTGGCATCGTCAGAGCCTTAATCGTGGCTTGACTATCAGAGAAAATGTTAATATCTCCCTCGCTCCCGCGTCCGGCAGTTTGAAGGAGATAGATAAATTGGCTGATTTAAAGAAAACCCCTGCTCCGGCTCTCAATTCCATCTCGGAACCGTCAGTGAAGACGGACTTTGTACTACACACAAAAAAGTACAAGATTCTCAACTGGTCATCACCGATACTTGGAGGAGTTGAATGAACACTGAAAATGTCGATTAAATACCTAGGGGTTATTCTAGATAGTAAAGTGTCATAGATATTAAATGTGAAAGAAAGAGCAAAGAAAGACTCTAATGCCTTATACGTATGCAGAAGAATGCTCTGTAAGGGTTGGGACCTATCTCTTGAACTCACACATTGGATATACATGGCGGTCATTATATCAATAAAACTCTATGGCTCGCTAGTATGCTGGGCGGCGTGCGGTAAAGTGATTTACGTCGAAAGATTAGAAAGCGTGCAAAGGAATGCAGGAATATGTGTAGCCGGCGCTGTGAGAAGAACTCCAACAGCAGACATACAGATATTAAGAAACTCAGCCAAAGATCAGCACTAAGACTGAGTATGACTCGAAAATTCTTACAGAGGATTTTTGGTCACAGTCACATACAGAACATAAACGGAAGGTGAGACCTCGTTATTCCATAAGTAAATTTTAGCAACAGGCCGGGTTTTGTAATAGAACAAAATGGCTGGCAGAAGTGATCCGATCACCATGCATACAATTTCTTTAGAGATGAATTCTCAGTGATGGAATTCAAAGTAGGAACGGCTGTCTTCTGCCCGCAGTTTTCGTGATCTTCAAAAGTATGTTAGGCTTTCTAATCACCGTAGCATATTTCATGCTGAAATCTATGCGGTAACAAGAGCATCTGAATTAGCGTTCGAATTTAATCACCTCGACACTCGCACAAACATCTTCAACGACAGTCGAGCTGCTGTTAAAGCAATAAAGGCTGTAATGCTCGAAATGCATGCAGCATTGTGTATCCCAAATGGACGAGCTCTGCAAGATTAAACAGGCCACAATTAGAGGTACCAGAGCGCATGTTAATAAAGGAAATGAGAGAATTGACGAAGAAATTAATTGTTAAGGTAGACACACGCTTGCCTAGGATGAGTACGTCGAACATATATCCCTCACTCACAGTTATGAAGTCGGAACTTCGTCAAAGAAATGAAGTATCTGGGTGTAGTAATAGACGATCGACTGAGATTCACCAACCATGCTAAGTACGTTGTCGAAAAAGTTCAACGAGTATATAAAAACTTATGCCGATATGTTAGACCAACATGGGGTGTACACGCGGAAAACGTTATCAGAATTTATAAACAAGTTGTGGATCCAACTATAAATTACGCTGCAAGTATATGGGGCAAAGCCATACAGTTTAATTATATTCGCCGTCTTCTCCGCTCGTTCCAAAGAAATTTCGCTATACGAGCAATCGGAGGCTTTCACACAGTTTCGACCAATTCGGCTCTGGCGCCTGCAGGGTTCACGCCGCTGCATCTGAAGATAAAAGAAATTATGCAAATTGAAAGTGTCAAACTATCTGGAGTATATGATGAAACATTAAACGTTATGCTTGAACAACGTACTGCACCAAAAAATCAACTACAACCTTCCGAGCGTCAGTCTATACGTTTTGAAAGTATAGCATCACAACAGGGAGCTGACAATATTATCGACGCAAATGCGACCCACATCTACACTGATGGAAGCAAGTTTGAAACAGGCGTTTGTGGATCAGCTTTTGTCATTCATAAGCATGATGACGACTGGACGTCACGTAAATTTAAATTACATGACACATGCACTGTCTTCCACTGCACTGAAGTGGGCTCAGAAAGAATTGAAAACGGAAAAACTAGTCACATATAGCGACAGCCGCTCTTGTTTGGAAGCTATCCAAAATCGGAGCAATCCTAATCCCTTAATAGCATCAATTCATTAGCACCTGCACCTTCTTCGGCAGGGACACATAATTGACTTTTACTGGGTCAAATCACACATCGGTATTGAAGGAAACGAGCGCGCAGATGAGGAGGCAAAAGAAGCTGCAAATCAAGGAGTTCATCGAGTATACACTGCATTTCCTTTAAGCTACGCTGTACGCCAAATTCGTCTTAAAATATTCGAGTCATGGCAACAGGAGTATGCCGACGATACCACTGGCTAGATTACGAAGACTTTTTTCCCAAATCTTGAAGATACGCAACTATACCGACAACTCTTTAGTATATCATTCGAATTGACACAGCAAATGTATCACTTACTGCGTTTAACACGACTCCACCAACACTGGTAGCACGACGGACCCTTGTGGTCTATGTAAGATCTATTCAGATACATCTAACTGAACCTAGTTCAGACCTCAATCAAATGGAGAACCTCTGGAGCATTCTTAGCAAGTAGCCAGTTTAATGCCGGGACACCTGTTTAATAGCCTATTGCAACTTAAAAAAATACTCAAGAGGAATGGACAAAAACCGACCTTAGTGTCTTTTAACCAGTTAACTGTGGCGCTCCCATTTAAAAGTGTGCACAGTTTTGTGTCACCAGAATTGAGCTATGACGAGTATATTCGTCAATCACAGAGTAAGTTGCGCTGGTAAGATATTGGATGAAAAAGATGGGTCAATTTTATAAAATTGGGGACAAATGAACTAAAAATAAAAAAAAATAGTAATCTACAGAACTTCTGGACAACTTTATAATATTTACGTACTTGAAATTCTTACGTTGCACTGTACTTATTTGATAAGAACCGCCGACACTTGGTAAGATATGCACTGACACACACGAGTTAACTTTCTAGTTTATAAATCCACTTTTTGACTTTTGCCTTTGCCCCTTTTAGGTTAACATCTAAAAAACGTTATCATCGCACATAAATAAATTCATTATGCGAACTGGTGAACTTTTTCAACCAGTGCATACGGGGAAGCATGACACCATCTCAAACTGTTTATATTTTCTATTTGTTTGTTTTATTCCGGCATATCCTCAAAATATTCTAAACATCTCGAAATTTGAGAATATGTGTTGTTTTTCTCAAAAATTGTAATTTAAATAGCCAATGGTCACTAATTTATACGCATGACGAGTATACTCGTCAATGCACAAAATTTTGCCACTTCTCCATGACGAGTATACTCGTCAATCACAGTTGACTGGTTAATCACTCATAAATTCAATACAAATTGGTTAGAAATTCACTAGTGCGAAAGTATTGATGCTCTGAGCACAAACTAGACCATCTATGAACCTTATTCAACCAGAAGTATCAATGGGCATCAACATCCCATGCAGCAAATTTCATTGGAGTCAACTAAGAATACTTTTTGGGCGGATAAAGCTTCGCTAAAAAGTTGTTGCAAGGAATGTCCAAAAAATGCAACACACAGCACTCGAATCGACCTGCAGATGGCCAATGGCATTTATGTTGGTACGCCATTGAATTTGGCTGTGTTGCTGAAATGCCGTTTACGAAAGTTTCAAGTTGGCAAATAGCAACTAATTTTTGTAAAATATTTTTGGCAAACAAACGCCAAAATAGAAAACTAAGCAACGTCTGAAGGCGGACAAAAAACTATCACTTGAAGTTAGTTGGCTTTTTCTAGCGATATTTAATTTAAGTTGCTACAAAGAAAAAAACAAAAAACTTGGAAACGACCAGTTCAGCGCAATCGCTGACAAGAAGTGAGCGCCAGAAGTGAATTTTGTGGAAATTCGCATAAAAGCAAATATAACGGTATATTTATTTAATGTGGATGTCTGCTTATATAAGACTGGCAAAAAATCGCACTGGAAACTCAAGTCGAGAACGATTGGATTTGTTTGCTTTTCTGTAGCGAGTGAAATGTTAAGTGCTTTGGCTGCAGTGAGGTATGCCGCTCGCTCCTTGGAAGCGGAGAATGAGGAAAGCCAATGCTACGCCGTTGTCTTCTCAGCAACTCAATCGAAACGATTTAAATCAATACGCGCGTCGAATTGACCAACTTTGCAAATACTCAAAGTTGCTTAGGAAATGTATACCTACATGTATACATACACAGAGATATAAATATAAATATATGCATACCTACATATACGCCTACAGTGGAAAACCAAACTACTTAGCGCAAATTTGTGTGCATGACTTGGCATTTGGTAGAGAAAGGCATACTAGTTCGGGAGGGACTAGTATAGTACCAGTTGCAAAACGATAAATTAGAATTGTATACAAAATAAGAATTTTTCTTTATGAATATTAGAAGAGGAAAACGAATTTATGATTCGGATGAGGAAAGCAATTTGCGTAATATTAATTCGAGATTTCTACAATCTAAGAAGAGAATTAGACTTTTGGAACTAAGTGATTCATCGACTGACGAAGACGTTGCTATTGATTTTCGATCATCGTTTGAAAATAATGATCAGATGATTAGGAAAAGTAAAAGAAATAGGGGCGAAAAATATTATACAAAGACTGGAAATATTATTCCTGCTAAGAAATTCAAAAATAAGGATGTAAGAAAACTGTAAGAAATTGTGCGAGAAGCTTATTACAAAGAATATCTATCTTTAACTCCTTTTGGGAAATGGAAGATTTTAACAAACAGAATATATTTTTGAGTGCAACTACTCAGTGCGTGCCAATAAAAAGAAGACGTATCAGATATTTGAAGGGATCAGCCAGAGATTGTAGTTATACAGGGTTGCCCATATTTGATGGACCCATCTGGCAACCTTGTATCTTTTGACAGAGACGTTAGATTGCTTAATGACATACCGCGTTGGAAGCGTCAGTCCAAGCAGATTTTTACCATGGAACAGTACACGCCACGCGAGCGCTCACAAGATGTTGAAATTTACATTCAACAAAAGAAGTCAATTGTGAAAACTCAACGTGCGTATAAAAAATTAAATAATGTGAAAAGTGCGCCTTCTAAGCACACCATTAAAAGTTTGTACGAAAGGTTTTCGACTGGTGATGCTCTTTCTAATCCAAAGAGGCCAAATTAAAACCGACCAAGGCGATCGGATGAGAATATTGCTCTTTTACCGGTCAGTGTTGAGACGTCGCCAAGAACATCCCAAATCGCCGTTCTCAGCAGTTGGGCATTGCTCGGACCACTTTACAACGAATTATCCGCATTGATTTGCATTTATTCCCGTATAAGATTCAATTGACGCAAAGATTGTTGCCTACGGACAAGCCTCGTCGATTGGAATGGGCCCAAAGAGTCATCGAAATCCGTCGGGTCCGTCGAATATGGGCAACCCAGTAAATACTTTTTAGATATTGAAATGCAAAGCATTGACGTATGTAAAAAGTTCTTTATAGATACATTTGATATATCTACAGGCAGACTAGTATGGAAGAAAATGTTCCATTTAAAACAATTTTTTTATTGAAAAAAGAGGAAGACCCAAATTTCAGCACAATTAATATGTTACAACTTTATGAAACTTCACAGAGCATAACTAGAGAAAAATATAATGATATTATAAGTTTTTTACCTTACATACCACCAATTCACCATAAATACTGCAATACGCTAACTGTAAAAGAAAACTAAAATTTAAAATATCTTCTTTTTTTTATTTAAAGATCTTAATGAAGTGATTTTCATTTTTATATTTTTATTGTTACTGAAATAAACTTCTAATAAACTTGGATATACTTGTATTTAAATGTCTTCGTTTTCGCTTTTACTTTTTACATAAAAATCAATTTCAGGTAAGCTTAATGTATATAAAAATATGGACTTAAATTTGTTCTGGTTTTTATTTTTTGCAATATTATATATTATTTTTGAAAGTGGTATAAGTCCATGTGGAGCTAAAAAAATGGCCATTTTAACAAATAATTTTAGTAACTATTATTTAATAATAAAATTTAATACGTTTATAGCGTAAAAAGCATCACTAGAATTTATTAAAGTTGGTCAGTATTTTTAAATTGATTCAAACGCAAACCCTTAAATATTTCAATATATGAAAAAATTAACTTACAGGGTTTGATTGAAAAGTAAAAGCCTTATTGTTTTTAAGCAGTTTTATTAAGCCTTTTGGCTTATACAACTAATATTCTTCAAAATAGGACCCTTGAGCGTCAATATACCGCTGGTAGCGGTCCTTCCACTGCAGGAAACATTTTTTAAACTCATCCGCCGGAATCGCGTTCAATTCGGCTGTCACAGTTTTTTGGATCGCCTCGATGAAGTCGAAACGCCTCCTTTTCAGGCGCGGGAACAAGAAGAAGTCTGGAGGGGACAGGTCTGGGCTGCAGGGAGGGTGGGGAAGCACCAGAACCCCCATCTTGGCCAATGCAGAGGTGCAGAGGAAGGCGGTGTGCGCCAGCGCATTGTAGTGATGACGGGTCCAATTGTTGGCGAGGTCGGGCCGAACCCGGACGACGTGGTTTTTCAGCCAAAGGAGCACTTCTTTGTAAAATGCCGCGTTTACAGTGCTTCCTGGAGGTACAAACTGTTTAGCTTTACGCAAAATTTGACCGAGTAACGTTGCTGCAACGATCGCTGCATTTTCGCCACTGCAAAATCCTAACACACTTTTAAAACAACTTTCACGAGCGAAGCGATGTTGACTGCACCGCTGTTGCCAGCGAACTGGGACCGGTTTCTAGTGGAAGGTCCAACGATCATTTTCCCCACCAGCCGATTCGGTTGATCGCTTGGCAGATGCTCCGCGTGGGAAGGCTCATTAAACAGTTATGTTTTCATTTTCTTTATTTTTTCAACTCACCCAAAACTGGTGATTTTCGACACAAATTGGACTAGACTTTTTGGAGCCTTTTATGGACTACTCCATTAACTGCCATAAGCTGAGGCAGAGGCTGAAAATTAACACTACACAGGGCATCGCCATGGTAAAAATACTAGTTGCCAGAATTTGCAAAAGGTAGGAGGCGAACTACCTCAGCCGTAAAGCAAACTGGCTCGCTGCTAGTACTGAACTACTTAGTAGATTTAACTGAAGAGTAACTTCCCATTTTGTGTATTTTCGTATAACTCACACGCATACATACACACATACATACACAAATAAGCGCACACTAATGCGCACGCACACAAATACACAAATATTCTTCGCTAGTTTGCGTAGCCACTAAAAGTGAAACTTAATCGTTGCATTTAAGCAGCGACCAAAATTGATTGCATATCGTTGCTATTACATTTCTTTACTGGCGATGGAAAAGAAATTGAACTAACACAACTGGGATGGCAGCAAGGAGGAGCGAGAAGGGAAAGATGGCGGCCAATATCGAACTGAGCACTTAACTGTGGCACGCAAAGTTTTACATGGAAAGCATAGCAATTGAAATGAGAGAAGATTTTCGTGGTTTCACGCTGACGTGAAATTCATCGAAAAGCAAAGCAAAAATTAATTTTGGAAATACTGGAAATAGTGATTACTTACATGCGAGAATTTACTTCGCAAACCACTTTGGTAAGTTTATTGAGCTGAGGTGAAATGTTACCTCGAGCGATGTGTGGGTGAACTGGTGTATGAGTATATGTGAGTATATGTGTATGTGGGCGTCAATGAAAATAAATTTGATTTAAGAGAACGTAGACATTTTGAAATATAATACAATTTTTTGGTATCTGCAAAGGTTTTTTATACGAGCTCGGGATGAGAGCTTCCTATATTAAGATGCTTTATATCAAAGGCAGGCAGGAGCTCGCTTGTCTCCTCTAAGGTTTCCTGGTCTTTCATCTTTCTTGCTAAAAACCCTTGAAAGGGTTTCGCATATGAAGCGAAATTCTTAGGGGACACTTTTCGCATACTCAACATGCTTGCTGCAAAGGGAGATCAGTAGAATCTGCCCTACCTACAATCGTTTAAGATATAGAGGAGTCCCTATATCAGAAAAAGTTAGCAGCGGGCGTCTTAAAAAAATGAGTGGACTTTTAATAATGTCTCGAAGGCAAGCATTAAACCATTGGAAAAGCGGCGCACAGTGGAGTGACGCCTCTCTACGCCGACAGGTGGGTAGGGGCATTTCGCAAGGCGGTGTTCTGTCAGTATTTCTCTGGGTTGTCGTTGTCAATGGCAGCTCCTCCAAGAGCTGCCCGGTGATTGCCTATGCGGACGACGTGGTACTAATTGTTAGATGATAAATACACGTACGAATACGAATAAGATACCCTGTACGAATTGGTGCCGGGATATCTGAACTTAGCTTTCAGATGGGCAGCTGGTTGCGGCCTATTGAAGAATCCTCTCAAGATGGAGGTCATCTTATTCACGAGGAAATACAATACAAAATACCCAGGCTCAACTCACCTCAATAGGGGGTGCTCCATTAGTGCTTTATGGCAAGGTGAAATATCTAAGTCTAATTCTTGCCAGTAAACTAACGTGGAAGTCCAACATTCTGGACTCGCCGATGGTACATTCAAAACTGGTTGGACAATGCCTGACTTCATTTTCGATTGCATCCAAATTTTCCGATATAAGGCTCATCTGGGAATCTTGTCATAGCGACATTGCTGGAAACTGTGAGGCATATGAGTTGGCAAGGCAAGGGATCTTTGAGGCAGTTACCCAGCGAAACTAGAGGATTGGGATCTCGTTGACTACTTGCGGTCTGCTCTTGGAGAAGTGGAGAAGAGAACTCAATGAACGCTGGGCAAGTATAAACACTTATAAGGTTGCGAAATCTTTTTGGCCACGAGTAGATCAGGGGCGCTCTAGGGATCTCCTGAAGTTAACAAAATCTTAGCTCCCAAATTTCATGGGTGCCCTTACAGGACATTACCGGTAAGGGATATATGCTGTGAGACTCCAAATTTCTTTAAGTCCTTTTTGCATCAGTTGTAGGGTGGATGATTTTTAACAATGTTAGCACTTTCTTCGTAGCAGCCCTGCAAAAGCATAATATTTAAGTATGTTGGCTCTCATCTCTTTGCTACGTTCGTTGATATCGCAGGCATTGATATTAAAAACCTGATGAATTTCATAAGTAGTAGGAAGCGGCTAACAACACCTTAAATCAGTCATCGCTTTTTTGTTTTCACTTGTCACGAATACTTCTAGTGTTTTTCAGGCAGAAGTATTTGCTTAGGGAAAACTCTGACGATGCCATGGTGCAGATCCAAACTAGTCAGATCCTTTAAGGAAAATATCAAATATCTTGGGTGTTTAAGTAATATTTCCTTATCAGAGCATAGAGGGAAATGAAATTCCGGAAGAGCTCGCCAGGAAGGTGTAGACTCAATTGGTCTCAAAAATCTTCCACCCGGTCATCGGCATTCCCCCGGCTGTTGTTAAAGGGGTATTTCAGAACTTATTTCTAAAGAAAGGACAGACCAGATGGAGCTCCATTTCTTCGTGCATTATTTCGAGAAGGAGCTGTGGGGACCGTTCAGACTATTGAGCATTTTCTCTGTAAATCTGCTCCGGGTTTGCCAGCTAGACGATTATGGTCACAGGCTGCTCCTTTCTTCGACAGCCTGAATAGTGCACTAACCTTAGCCTCATCAAGTTTCTCAGTTACATCAACAGCTCTGCAGATATCTGCTCGTTAGAGGTCTCATAATGGTAGCAAAACGGCGCTTTATTGCTAGCTAAGCCACCTGGCTACCAGTGAACCAGAACTATGCTACACTGTAGACATCAATTTTCTATATCGATAATCTCAGTGGAAATAAGTGCTGCTTAAAATTTTAAAGCAATGAACGCCTCGATATTCCTTAAGTAACTTTAGTACTAAACTTTCAACGAGTTTAAATTAGATTTTATCAGGTTCTTAGTATCCAAGGTATTGTATAAAAATATATTGGTCCATAAGTAATTTTTTATAAAAATGTATCATACAAAAACTTTACTCTTCAACAAATACAGCCATGTGACATTCAAAGGTCTCGGCTTTCGTGTGCATGTAAGTGCATGCTTTCCACTCTGTTTTTCAACCGGTCTGATGATTGTTTAATTGATTTATCTTTGCAATTATTCAATTAACCGCACTCAAGGACTATTTTTTTTCTGTTATATTAAGAATTTAATTTTCCATCAGAAGAAAAAATAAGTAAAAGTCTTTGAATCCAACTACTAAGGGATTCTTTACATGTGAACTTTACCATGCAGCTTTCGTTCTTTGTTTTCCTTTTTGCACCAACAAACCGACAAGAAATACTGAGTGCTTCGAGAATAAATTTATCAATCACCAACGAAGCCAATGTGAATACTCTTTAATCTTTACCGCACCTGTCTATTCCTGCTAACGGAATCGTGGTCAACACGAGGCGAGGAGATGCTGCTGCAGAGAGAAAGATTGGACTCATTGAAGCGCAACGAGTATTGTCAGCATCATTTGATGTTCGGTATTTTGTTATTGGTTACCTCTGTTGAATTTTTTCTTTTGCTTGCAACTTTGTTTCTTCTGCTTGTTTCTTGTTTATCAGATAATAGTTGTCGTCCATCACAGTTCCGCCTGCTGCCCCTGTTGCTGTGGCATCTCACTAACCTTGCGCCAGTTGCCGTTGCTGTTTGCTGCTTTCTAAGCATTCTACTTAACACAAGTCCTCTATTTGTTCCGCATTGCCCTCAGAAGATTAATTACTCTTTAGCACAACAGCAGCAAATAACAGTGTCGTGCAAGGGAAAAAATTACCACCACATTGTTAATCAATTTGGTTGTTGATGCGGGATCATCTTGCGACATCACAAATTATAGGTTGCCATAGCCACTATAAATATTCGATGTTATTCACTTACTTACTACTTCAAAGGTTATAAATGCGTCATACAAATTTGGAGTAGCTACGAATAAGTAGTATTTAACGTGATATTAACCCATCGCTTTTGACGGCTGGCCGATTATGTGCGTGATTGAGTCGAAAGTGCTGTTATAGAGAATTTATTAATTACGATTACTAATTTCGAATGATTGTAAAGGAAATCGGAAATTTGATGCAGGTTTTGAGAGATTTTTCCAAAAAATGTGTTTCCAAATAATTAATTTCATTTTGCTAAGGAAGAACTGGTTGTTAGCCTACGTGGCGTATACGTAACTCGGGTTGCGTTCAGAAAATTCGTCCCCTTAGTAATAAAATAGCCTATAAATTTTTTGATGTTTTGAGAAAATGAATTTCAAACTTTTTGTCGAAAGTAGCTCTCACTCAAATCTCGTTATGTCTGTAAATATTTATTATTTTTTGACTGACGTTTTGACCCACTTTGTGGAACTAGAATTTGACAAAATTTTGACCACATATAAAATCGACGATGGAGAATCCAAAAATTCAATAAAAAAATAATAGCCTATGAGCACATAGGCTATTGTTATACTAAGGGGACGAATTGTTGCTGTCAAATCTATGCAGATAATTATTCATATTAAATAAATTAACATTAAGACATAACAAATTATTATATTATTTCCCATGCCTCAAAAATAGTAGTATTTGAAGAAGATTGATTGGATAATGACTCTTGATATACCAACAATGCCATAAGGTATATATCTTATACCTACAAATACTGTACTTAAAGCTGAAAGATTTGTTTTTATTTATATAGATATGTAATATGTATTTTCCCGTGGTTCCTAGGTTGCAACTAGCGCCTCTCAGTCAGAGAGATCTATATATTTAAGGTGAATAGGGGATTAGCCTTCTGCATCCGAGCCTGGGTCCGGGCCTGCTGGCTTTGCCATCTGGTTGGCAAGGCGTAGGCATTTCTTCCTCGCTGATGAAAAGGTTACACCGCCTTGAACCAGTCAGCAGAGCCTCATTAGCAAAAAAAAAGGTTGCCAAGTCCAGGACAAGAAGTCTAGGACAGTAGATGCAGGTTGTTGCTTGGAAAGGAGTGGCTGCGTTATTCACATCACTTTTGCTGTAACTCACCATTTTAATTTATATGCTCTTTGAATAAATTTGGAAAAGTACGTCGCCTCGACTTTGCAAGGGACCACATGGTTTGGAGTTGTGTTGCAAATAATGATCCACCTGAAAAAAGTAATATAGTATTTAGTGACGAAAAGAAGTTCAATATGGATGGGACGGATTGGTGCAATTACTATTTCCATGACTTAAAAAAGGAGGAAAGGTACTTGAGTCGACATCACAGCTGTGGAGGTGGTGTTATGGTGTGAGGAGCAGTATCGTACTATGGCGCGTTCAAATTGAAAATTATAGATTAGAAAACGACGGAAGACAGCTATAAAGCTCTGTTGGAATCATCTTTCTAACCATCAACACGTTGAAACTTTAGCGAGGCCACCGCATTTCTCAACCTGAACATTACTGAAATCTCTGCGAACGGCTTGCTCGTAAGACAGAAATGTTTTCTTGAAATGTTTTAAAATGGCTCGGTTTAAAATTTCATCAGGCTATCTAGAGAATTTGTACACGTCCATTCATACCGACATCGTAGTATTAAAAAAGAGAAAATTTTAAATATAGGGTTTTTCAATTGGCGCGGGTCGATTTTGGCGCCCTGTGGCAGCCATTTTGTTTTGGTGACATCTGTCAAATCTTTTGTTTATTATTCAGCTGTTTATGCCAAATCATCATGGCAAGTTACACGATTGAACAGCGCGTTCAAATGATAAAACTTTATTATCAAAATGAGTGTTCATTGACGCAAACGTTACGCGCATTGCGCCCATTTTTCGGTAGACGTGGTGGCCCTTCCAATTTCTTATGGCCCATATTGAACCATATGGACCTGGACGACATGTGGTTCCAGCAGGACGGCGCTACGTGCCACACAGCAAACGCCATTTTATTCCATTTCAACATCTACCTGCCCTTATTGAAAAACCTTTTACAAGATGTGTTCGAATGGTCAATAATAGGGATCCGGTTAGAAATTTTGCATGCAAATGCTACAACAACGATGTAAGTCTTATAGAGATTTGGTTCGATTTATGATCCGTTCTATTCGTTTTGCTTTTCGTTGTTAGTTTGGCAGCACAGTTTTCTGTTAGTGGTAGCACTAGCAAGTGAACTGATACATACACATGAAGTTCTATGAAGAAAATGAATACAGGGATAAATTTAAAGTTTTTTTGCAGAAAACTTTAATGCTACGTCATTAGGCATAGACCATTACGACGAGTTCCTACGTCAGTTATCGGAATGACCCGGAATTACATATGGCCAAAGATTGTCACTTCAGCAGCATTCCCCAACCAATTAAGAGGAATGTTTATGCTGTTGCAACTACAGTTGAACTGAAAAGCTCTTGAATATCGTTTTCTTGAAACTGTGTACTATTTATGCATCCTTCATCTTCTACTAATGCTTCATCTTCAATGCTCTTATGTTCGAAAAAAAATTTGTGAAAAATGAGGACGAATGATGGATGATACACATAAAGGCGTTACTTGCTACTACCAAAGCAGAAAATTTATATCAACGCTGTCAACATCCATAACCATGTTTCGAACTGTTCCCATGAACATTAACCGCGATACTGAGCTGAATAACCCAAGAAAATACGCTAAATCTACGTTTGTTTTAATTGCACGATAGAAACTCCTATTTATTATTAGGCAGGTGCTATTCAAGAAAGCCAAAGAGATTCGTCAACTCCTTATTGCCTTCGGAAATTAGTTATGAATACCTTCTAAGACCTCAATATTCCAGTTCACCCAGTGCAAAGGGGGCAGAATTGAAGGCATCGCAAAATTTTAAGCCAAGTAATACAAATTTAATAGCTATGCAGCAAAATTGTAATTCCACAAATGTGTGTTCCATTAATGTAAACAACGCATTACCAGCAACACCTGTTTTCAAGTCATTACCAACCACTACAAGAACACAGACGCTTGGCGATGTCATGAGTAATAGTGAGTCGAGTTGTCTGACACTGTTTGCAGGCATTTATGTTTATAAGTACATATTTTCCTTGCAGTGAAGAGTCAAAGTGCACAGCAAACCTTCTGGGGCATGAACTGGTCTTTGATGGGCGTAGTCGCACTAGTTCGAGAGGGGCTAGAATTGTATTAGTTGCAAAATGCCCAATTTGAGATCTAAGCCAAACAAATATTTTTCCGTTAAGTACTATAAATAAAAATGCTTCACAAGTTGAGGATTAGACGAATTTTGATGGGAGGATTCGGAAATTCCAATATCACAGGCCGTGCAAACTATCGTAAGATGATTCAAAAAGTAGCTGGGTGATTAAATTATAGATAAAATGTAATTGAATGACAGAATTTAAATATCATGATATAAGTACATATATACTTGGGGTCAATTAGAGGATCAACAGCAAGACGTACACCACAAATAGGAGGAGGAGCGCGGCCGTTTGGCGTCAATTATTTACTTATTTATATATATACAATATATATAAACTTGTGGTCCTAAGTCATTAAGTCACTTCATTTATAATATTGGAAATATTTTTCATGCTAAATTTTTTTAATTAATTTTTTTATAAAATGACATCTCCTACAAACTTTGGACAAAATTAACTAAGATTATCATATAAATCTTCAACTCTTTAAATCGAGTTTTTCGGAAACTTCACGAAATTGTTTTCGATATAAAACTCATATTTATGAGCCTTTAACTTACAAAAAAATGCCTAACATTGTTTGCAAAAGAAACTGCCAAAAATTAACGCGATTCGTGAGACACTTTAAATTCGCACTTTATTATACTAAAATTCAATGGGCAGCAAATCTAGAAGTTTTTTAGAAATTTTTTTTAAAGAGTTGCAAATTTTGATGTTAATTATGTGAACTTTGTAAAATATTTGTACAAAGTTTTGAACTGTGAACACAAATGTACGTGTTTTTATTTTAAATAGAATTTGTTTGAAGTGAAATAAATTTTATTGAGGGATGAAAAACATATTTCCATTTGTGTGATGCTTGAATTCATAGCAAGATGTTTTTGAAATTCTCATTTATAAATTAAAATGACCTTTTCAACTAGGCAAACAACTGGTGATTTATGAACTAGTCCCAAACTGGTGATTTCCTACCCAAAATTGGACTAGTCTAACATACTACAGATTCAACTCAAATATATATTTATACATATATCCTTTTTTTATTTCAAACAAATAAGTATTATATTATTTCTATCAAACTATTTATGAACCAACCAAGTGTGACGGTAACATATCGAATTCGCTAAACTGTAGGCGTTCGCGGTCTCTTAGACGAATGTTTAATTATCCAAAGTTAAAAGTACTATGTTGGTAATGTAGAGGATGGCAATTAATTTTCGTAAACTGGTAAAATTACCAGTTGCTAGCATTAAAAAAGGACAGAAGGCAAACTACATCAGCCGTATAGCAACCTGGTGATAAGAAAATTCGGAATTTGTACGCTCTATCGTAGAATATTTATGTACCTATATATATATACATCTGTCAGCGCGGGTACTTACATGACAAAAGTCAGACCTCCAAAAGCGGGAAATAAAGCAGATCTCTTTTTGACATGATATCTGAACAGCAAATACGATTTGTTGGTTTTGTACCACCTTAATGCTCATTAGGAAAGAATGGAAGATATGCTGCAAAACAAGAAATAAAATTAGTTAGTTTTTTATTTTATCAGATCCATATGAAGTAGTTTAGTCAATTCTACGAGGAGTGTTCAAAACGCATCGCCAATTTTGTGTTTTTTGGAAAATTATTTATTTATTTATTAATATCTATTTTGTCCCCTTCAAAGTAGTCCCCACGAGATATTATGCACTTGTGCCAACGTTTTTTCTAATCTTCGAAGTACTTCAAAAATCTTTTTTTATCTTGTTCAGCTCCTTCTGCGATGCCGTCTTTATCTCGTCAATCGTAGCGTAGCGTCGTCCTTTCATGGGCCTCTTCAGCTTCGGAACCAAGAAAAAGTCACAGGGGACCAGATCTGGGGAATACGGTGGCTGTGACGTCATTAGTGTATTGTTTTTGGCCAAAAAGTCCTACACAGGCAACGATGTGTGAGCAGGGGCGTTATCGTGATGCAAGAGCCAATTTTTGTTCTTCCACAAGTCCGGGCGTTTCTGGCGGATTGCTTAGCGCAAATTGCGCATAACTTGCAGGTAATATTCCTTATTGACCGTTTTACCCTGTGGTAAGAACTCATGATGCACAACGCCCCTGCAATCCAAGAAAACGGTAAGCAAAACTTTTACATTCGACCGAACTTGGCATGCTTTTTTCGGTCTTGGTTCGTGCGGCAGCTTCGTTATCACCATAAACCCACGATTTGTCATCAGTTATGCCCCTCTGAAGAAAATTTGGGTCGTCGCGGACAGAGTCCAACATCTCATTAGCAATGTTCATGCGATGCTTCTTGTGGTCGAAATTGAGTTTTGGTAGGAATTTTGCGGCAACCCGTCTCATTACCAAATCATTGAAAAAAATTGAATGACACGAGCCAATCGATATGTCTAGGTCCTCAGTAAGTTCTCTAAACAAAAAAAAAAAAAAACAAACTTCTCTAATGGTGATTCGACGATTGGTCAATACCATTTTCTTCACTTCATCAATTTTTTCGTCTTTTGTTGAAGTGCTCAGGCGTTCGGCACGCTTTTCCTCATTCACATCTTCTCGGCCTTTTGAGAACATTTTGTACCACCGACAAATGTTGATTTGGCCAAAGTAGCTTCTACACAGTCAACATTCGGAATGCGTCCCCGCACTTAATTTCGTTTTTCACACAAAATTTGACGCAGGTTCCTTGATCCATCTCTTTGAATAGGTAAAAATCGAAAACGAGCCTAAACACGTGCAAGCAAAGCAGCTGTCAACAATTAACTGAACATTAAAAATGGCCGAACTCGTCGGAATGAGTGAGAAACATGAGTACCAACATATCGCCACAAAAAAATTGAAATTCGAATATACGTAACCTGCAAAAATTCAATATTCACGATACTTTTATACTTGCGTATGAAGGGAATGTGCCCAAAAACAGCATATTTTTAAAAAATGTTGCCTCTTCTTTTGGTAATAAATATTATTGATAATATTTCATTCAGTTTCCTATAATAAAAGTATGCCCTTCCACAGATGTTTTGAGAAATAACACTACTTTGAAGAAAAAAAGAGAAAGAAAAAAGGTTTTAAAATAGGTTTGGTTTGGTTTAGGGTGCCAAAGAGTTCCTGAAGATGATTTCTACTTGAGGTCAAAGTATCGACAAATAATAAAATATAGCTTAAAAAAACTAAAAAACACGCTTTTATTGCTAATCGAACTAAAAAGTAGAAAATAAATTCTAATGACAAAGGGACCTATAATGAAGTAATAGCAAATCGAAGGATCAGTCATAGTCAACTACCTCAGAACAGAATTATAACAAAAATTAAGATACAAATAGAGTAATTCAAATTAGAGTTAAAAGCGTGGGATGCTTGATATAGTAAATATTACAATCATTCTATTGGCAACTACCTATGTACAGAGGGTTATGAAAGTGAAGAAAAATGCATCCCACGCTTTTAACTCTAATTTGAATTATTCTATTTGTATCTTAATTTTTGTTATAGTTCTGTTCTGAGGTAGATGACTGATGGTTCGATTTGCTATTACTTCATTATAGGTCCCTTTGTCATTAAAATTTATTTTCTACTTTTTAGTTCGATTAGCAATAAAAGCGTGCTTTTTAGTTTTTTTAAGCTATATTTTATTTTCTACTTTTTAGTTCGATTAGCAATAAAAGCGTGTTTTTTAGTTTTTTTTTAACTATTTTTTATTTTTAGTACAATATATGTAGGTGTTTACGAGTAATATACTATTACACAACCGCACACTAAATACTAACCTCAATGGTGGTGTGGAAACTAAAAATTCCTAATTTTTGTTTAAAAAATACCCAATTCATGTTTCTACCGGTATGGCAATATTGGAAAATGTTATAAAAAATGCACATTTTTCAGCGCTCTCACGAGAAAAAGAGTTTCCCATCTAGTCATCTATGTTGTGTGTTCCGAGTCGATCAGATTTTTAGAAGCCAGTGAAAATTAAGCTCAAAGATTCCGTTACAGTCATTCATACATACAACCCGAGCTAATAAAAATGTGTTAAAAAAATAAAATATTAATCCTGGCAATCCTAATAAGGATAATGGAAAATTTATCTCACATGTCTCACACTGCACTCGTTCTTCGTGACTATTTTGCCAAAAATTCCACGCATATCGTTCCGCAACCACCGTATTCGCCTGATTTGGCTCCGTGTGACTTCTGGCTATTCCCAAAACTCAAGAGACCACTACCGGAAATGGACTATTTGGCATGTTTCGGGGATTGGAAAACTCGTTGGCATAAGTGTATTTCATCGAGAGGGGATTATTTTGAAGGGGATGAAATTGATTTACAAGAATAAATGACGATTTTTCATTTTACAACCAAATTCACCTTACTTTTTGCCCACAGGTAAAAAAAGAAAATATTAATCCTGGCAATCCCAATAAGGATAATGGAAAATTTTTATCAAATTATTGCATTGTCATCGGTCCTTGATAGGTGTGCAAAATTTCAAGTCGATCAGATGTTTAGAAGCCAGTGAAAATTAAGCTCAAAGATTCCGTTACATACATACATACATACATACAACCCGTCCTAATAAAAGTGTGTTAAAAAATTCATAAAAAATACGAAAGCTACATATTTGGAGCCTACTAAAACATTTAAAAGGATTAAATAGTCAATTGTCGTTTATGCTGTTCACCTGATGATTCTTCTGAGAGCACAGCCTCATTGCTGGTTTGGGATGTAAAGTGACGCTTTTGGTACTTTGTCAAAGTGAATTGTCAATAAGAATGGCAATCGGATGAAGTTTGTGCACTGCTCACCTTCATAAGCCAACCAAAAATATACAACGAAACATAGAAAGCTACGGGAGGTAATAATAAAAGGGCACGAGGAAATACGTGAACGTTGGCTGCAAGCTCTACTGGGTGAATAGAAACTTGCTATGCATATGTATGCTTAAATATGTTTGTATGTGTGTGTATAGGTATGCCAGCAGCTGATGAGTGCTTAAGAGCAATTACAGGCATTAACGTTGCTAAACGTTACTAAAATTCTAAAACTTACACAACAATAACAACACATAAAGGGACATTAACGACTCTCACACTTATATAGGTATGCGTATATGTTTGTATGCTTGTATTGCATATGTGTTTTTAAATGTTTTCTCTTAAATATGAAATTACTTAATTTCATGCTGCGTTGCTTGCCTTGTTGCCGTAATAAACAGTTTAGCCCATTATAAAAACAAAATTAGAAGCTTTGTTTGACGTCTACTGTATCCTGCTGCTATCGCTGTTGATGTCTGAATTCGATTTAAAGAATAGAGCATTTTAAACTAAGCTGCCAGCTTAGAGCTAAATTGGCAAGAAGCCAGCTGTTAGTGACAGGTAAACAAAATGTGTGCGGAAAAAACGAGATATGTGAAAATAATTTATAACTATATAGTTTAACATTTGTTTGATGAAGTATTTTAGGATGAAGGCATTTTCTGTATATCGTCAACTTCTTGGCATATAGCGCCTAAGAAGGCCATTGCCATATTTGTACCTACGAAAATAATAAAATTACAAAAGTAATAAAAGTTCTTTTGCAACACGTTGTGGAAAATGTGGGAAATATGTTTGTGCCAATTGTCGCTTTGAAATACCCTCAAAACGTATTATGCAAAATATAAAATCAAGAAAAACTATTTTTCCTCGCTATACTTCAGTCTTTTCTGAAAATTTATGACTTCTGTTGACTCGTTTTTTTTCATATTTTTCCAAATATTAGTCAAAAAATTTTGCCCAAGCTCTCCATAAAAGGAAATATTATACAATAAATGCATTTCTGTTTTCGTTTAGCTCCGAATTGCATGTTCGTATGGTGAAAAAATGGATGTTGCCCGTTTGAAAGTGGCGCGCTAACGATAACACTCGAGAAGGTAGAATGCTAAGTAGGCAACAGACAATCGATATTTTGGATGCTGAAGAACTTTTCTATGGCCCAGGAGTAGATGAGTGTAAGTAATTAAATAATTCGTATAAGTCTACATAAATCGATAGCAAAACTTTAAATTCGTTTTTCTCAAAACTATGTTTTTTGAACTCGTGATCACTGTAACTTAAAAACTGCTTTGTAGATTTCAATAACATTTATATTGCTTTTGAAAAAATAAGAGACTCGTACCTGATCGAAGGATTTTTTTTTTCAAAAATTTTGGTTTTTTTTCTCGAAAATAGGAAAAATATTTCCTAAGGGCACCTAATGGTTAATTTTGAAAAAAAGCTTCTATCAAGCACAAGATTATCTATTAATAAATCTAATTTCTCTTGAACGCTTGATTTTAGATGAATCTCCAACGGCTTGTGATGATCACCGCAAAGGAATTCTGGAGAAACGGGCTCTACACAAACAATTATTACAATTTTGTTTTTGAAATTTCACTAAGGTCAAGTTGAAATATGATTTATTAATGCTGTGTTTTTATTTTTGTAAAATAAATCAATTAACTAGCAAAAAACATTATTGAAAATCATCAATTTTTCGGGCCTCTGACTACCTCTAACCCTTGGCATAATTTGTTTCTAATTTATTATTAATAATTTTTATGAATATATAGTTAATTTTTTTACAAAAACTATATAAACCAATTTTAAAACTTTGTGCAAATTAGAAAAAAAAATTTAAAAATTTGATTATTGCAAATTAAAAATCCTCAAATTGTTTTTGGTGAATTTTTTTTTGAAAATTTCGAGTAAGCAGTTTTACAGCAAATTTAATAATAACACTATGAAGTTTAAAGTGGCTCAAAGATCGTGTTTCGAGTTTCGAAAACTTGTTTGCTGAAGGTATTGAGTATTTTCTTCTATATAAAAAAAAATATCGAGCATTCACCAGGTTAGGGCAGATTGAAGCGATTCTCCTCGGGGACACACTTGGGATCATTCTGATACTGCGTGGAGGATTAGCCTTATCTCTCCTAAAACCAGTATGTACTTTAAACAAAATTTAGAAGGTACCTGATTTCCGCAGTACTGAAATCTTCCAATTCATTGAAAAATTGTCACCAATAATGGTGAGCCTACGTCTGTGTAGAGCAGGACAATGGCACAGAAAGTGCATCTAGACAACTTCTGCAGAAGTCATTTGTTTGCACACCCATCCTCTGGGCGCGCCTGTCTAATAGGCATTGTCCCGTTATAACTGAAATCAGTGCGTTAAGACTGTGCTTATTTTCGCTTAGCAGAGATTCTGTGCAATTGTCGAGCGATTCTGCAAATGGCTTTGTTACGCCACTTTCATTCGCCTTATTGCTGCACTACGTGATTTATCTTGCTACAGATCTACCAGAAAGAGATTTAATTTCGCGTATAATGCTTTTGATGGTGCGGTTGACATTGCACCGGTTATAAGAACAGATGCGGATATGTAGCCCTTTTTGTTACTCTAAGAGGTTTTCGCTCTATGGATATTTGTTTAAGGACAGATGTTTTATGTCTCCTACTAAACAATATTAAATGCGTTTTTTACGTCCTAGCCTTTTATATCACAGTGATAATCTGTTGAGAGATCTTTGTTGAAGAACACACAGTGTTGGAAGGTGTTTACTCAAGATCGCTGTTACAATGCCATTGGCATATGAGATTCCATTTTTCAAGTTCCTTAAGAATATCATACACATTCTGGTTCCACAAAAGTGGAGAGTTCGCGCCACCCTGGGGTGTACCCCAGGATGATGGCTATTTCGCCCAAATTCGCATTATCGTACGCCGGATTAGCATTCGTTCTACAAACGAGACTAGTGCACTGTTTACTCCCTTTTTCGTTAGCGATCTGGTAATTGCTTCTGGATATATTTTTATATTATTGAAGGTACTCTCGTTGTCTAGAAAAGCAGCGATAAAATGTACAACACTGCCAAACAAAAAAAAAAAAATATAAAAATCAACATAAAAATTTAGTGCGTATAACCCCGCATAGTCAAAATGTTTGCAAAAATTGTGAAAAAGGTTTGAAATTTTAGTGAATATTTGTTGTATTATATTGTTGTTGCAAATGAAATTTCACAAGGTTTGAATCTAGGATTCATCTGAATAGTAGAATAAGCTACATTGTAGTAGAATAAGCTACATTTTCAGAACCATACATTATTAAAGCTGAATAAGAAATAAAAAATGTATTAGCAAACTGATCATTAAATCTCTGCACTACGTTTTTTATGCGGAAGAGAAGGTTGAAAATGCTTAATGCATCATCAAAGCAGTCCGACTTGGAACCGTCACCCAACCTGGAACCACTTTCGCATTACATAAGAGTGGCATTTTAATATATCTTCATTACAAGGTGTATGCTTGTGCCCCTGCATCCATACCCCCGTGCTATAGTTGTGATATAATATCCTTAAATGATATTAGCGACATCTTTAAGGTCTCCGTGACATAGAGATATTGAAGGAGACTGCAAGGCCGATGAGCTGGCTAGAAAGAGTACTAATATTGGAATTTCTATGGCAACTAATAAATTAAGAATAAATAAAAAGTGCGTGTAGCGTAGTGCACAGACAGAGATCCTAGAGAGAATGAGAGAGAATGAGAGAGAATGAGAGAGAGAGAGAAAGAATATATATTTAAATCAAATACAAATAGACAAAATTTACAAAAAACGGAGAAGAGTCGACCGGTGTAGGTAAACACCGGACACAAACCGTGGCAACAGCGCGCACTACTCCGAGCTTTTATCACCCGTGCAAACGCATCGATTCGAGGACCGCAGCCACGGTACAAATTGCCGCAAGGCAATACCAATAAATCCGACGCCGGAATGGATAGCACTTTATAGTACGCACAAGCACTAGCCAGCTAACGGAAATAAGTGCCAAAAAGTAGGCACCAAAAAAAAGTTTGCACCATGAAACAAGCTCCAAAAAGTGGGCAGTGTTATTTCTCACTAGAAATTAGCAACCACAAGGAAAAACTCAGGAAAAATAGTGAAGTATATCTAAGATATATAACGGGTGATTTTTTAGCTATTATCTTTTTAAATAGTTGGTTTAAACAGCTGACGCACGTTTCGTGTTTTGTTCCACTGTCAGACATCTTCAGTTTGGTCTATAATTTAAACATCAATCGTCTTACAAACGAACAACGCTTGCAAATCATTGAATTTTATTATAAAATTGCGTGTTCTGTTAAGAAAGTTTAAGATCCACTTTTTTATCGAAAAATTGTGTTCAGCGACGAAGCTTATTTTTGGATCAATGGGTACGTAAATAAGCAGAATTGTCGATTTTGGAGTGAAGATCAGCCAGAAGAATTACAAGAGCTACCAATGTATCCAGAAAAGGTCACAGTTTGGTGCGGTTTATGGGCTGGAGGTATCATTGGACCGTACTTCTTCAAAGATGCTGCGAATCGTAATGTAACTGTGAATGGCGAGCGCTACCGTGAAATGATATCCAATTTTTTCCCCCAAAATGCAAGAGCTTGACTTACATGACATGTGGTTTCAGCAAGACGGTGCCACGCGCCACACAGCACGCGTAACAATGGACTTGTTGAGAGGCGAGTTCGGTGAACATTTTATTTGACGTTCGGGACCGGTCAATTGGCCACCCAGATCGTGCGATATAACGCCTTTAGATTATCTTTTGAGGGGCTATGGTAAAGCTCATGTCTATTCAGACAATCCGCCTGCTTCAATTAACGCATTGGAAGACAACATTAAAGCATTTATATGTGAGATACCGGCCGAAACATTGGAAAGAGTATGCAAAAATTGGACTAAGCGGATGGACTATTTGAAGCGCAATCGCGGTCAACATTTGCATGAAATAATCTTCAAACATTAAATTATATGGACTGTAATATCGACTTAAATAAAAATTTCATGTATTTTACTGAATTTTACGTGTGGTTTATTGAAAAACTTTCCTATAGCTCTTAAAAAATCACCTTTTATAAGGTATAGCTCTCTCTCGCCTTTTCCTCTACGTTATATCTTTTTTTCTCTCTCACGGAACGAAAATATTCTCTAGCAGGCCAATAGGTCGTAAAGAGAAGAAAACACTTGTGTTACAACCAGGTTTATTTGGCCGCAACTGGATAAGAAAAGGTCATGAGAATTGCTCAACATCTCAAGAGAGAAAATCTGGAAGGTCCTGTTATCGGTCGTTGGCTGTTGCTCTAGGCTAGGAGTATTTTCTCATGAATACTGCAGAAGTTATAGAGAAACACTTTCTCTGTAATTGCCTAGCCTTAGCTAAGAGTAGAGAAAACTAGTTAGGAAAGTACTCTTTTGACTCTCTGATGGAACTATCCGGTGTTGTGATAAAACCTGTCCTACGCTTCAAAAGAGCATCTAAATGGTTTCGTGATAAGTAAACACTGATACTTATACAGTGGTACCACAATGGACAACATGGTCTAAGTGAATTGGCTGTTCTAAATCGGCTGCCACAAAAACCGAACCTAACCTAATAACCTTTAACGCCAGGTGAAACGTAGAGATTATTATCTTGCCGCAATGAGGCTTAGTAAGTGCAATGACGCTGATAGCGATGCCGGCGGTAGCATGGCTACTTGTACGGCATCCGAAGCCGGTAAGATCGAAGGGAGCACCGAAGCTAAAAACAATCCACCTAGCAGCCATCGGTTAGTAACGGCTACAGCGGGCGTTCGTAATACATCATGCGGCTCGCGATATGAACGTCACATTAGGGTATGTCCACATGCATGGCAATTGCAGCATGCCATTACAGATAGCAGTTGTACCATTGGGCTAGAAAACCTGCGCCCTTTTCGAAGGAAGCTAATCACAGAAATCATAGTTGCGAAGCGCACCTTACATCTACTGGAATACGAGTATGTAGGTAGGTGTAGTCACTTTGCCCGTGGAATAGCTTTCCATAAAAAATATATAACTGCTTAACAAAATAGCAACACCATTTACCATTTTCTATTTAAGGATTGACCCACAAATTCATACACGGATCTAAGCAACCACGGCTACAACTACAGGATAACTAAATTCAATCCTATCTTACAACGACGAGCAAATGTTGGCTTAGCAGTAATTGGTATTCATAAAAGTATGCATGTGTGTGTGTGTGGAATATTTATTACGAAAAAGTTTCGCTATGAAAAATTCTCTTTGTTTATTTTAACAACCAACAGCATAACGAGTAGTGGCAACACTGGCCGTCACCGAAGTTAGAACAAAAGAAAATGGATAAAAAACAAATGTTTCGCTGTCGTTTGTGGCTTGTAATCCCAAAAATGTTATGACCATTTGGTCACCACCGCCTGAGGTTGCATAAAATTTCATGTATTGTGCGCTCCACGAAGCTGCGTTTACCTACAAATGTATGTATGTATGTGTGTGTGTGTGTGTGTGTGTGTAGTGAAAACCTTTGCTGCGGCTATTGTTGGTGACATTGTGGCTGTTTTGTGCTACTTTTGCTGTTTTTCCTTTGCCGCCACGGTTAGCCAATGGTCAGGTGTGTGCGCTCGATTTCCCAGAGTGGCGGTTTCAGGTGTACTCTTGGGCAAGCTGGCGGAGATTGGTGAACTTGCAGCGCAATATGCGTTCACTTTTCGCTTGAAGCAGCTGTTGAATGAGCTGAAAATGTGCGAATTTTCGACGGAAATGAACAAATTCCTAAAGGATTCCGGTTTTGTGTTGCCTTTCGTAGATTGCGCTTAGTTTGTTTGTTTTGTGCCGACCAACTCGAGCGACTACTGCACTAGATTTGCTCGGCGGTCGACATTCGACAAACATACGAGCTCTGAGGTTTTACTCAGTTCTTCTTTTGTTTTTCGGTTTTCCTTACCAACCATACACTTTTCATCGTTTACGGCTGCTTGAACTTTCTATTTATTTAGTTTTTTTAGGACCTTTTCCCATTATATAATATTCTGCTGCTGTTGTTTAACTTGCATCGCATTTTTCTTCGCAAATTTTTTTTTCTATTTGGTCCCTTGCCGTGGGTTGCTGGCTCAGTTTCTGTGTTTTTCTGTGCACATTTCTGCAGAGCCACGCGATTCGATGGAAGTCGTTAGTGACATTTTTCCTGGCTCTAATAATACCTTTTTGTACGTGTGTAATATTTTCGTTTCAGATTGTGGCTGTATGTAATTCGCGAAATCTTTTTTGGCATTTGTACGATTAATGTCAAAAATATGATTTCTTACCAATTGAGGCCAACCAAAATAAGTATAAATTATTTTTAGCAGAAAAAAAATAAAAATGAAATATGTGATTTTCCTTAAAGAGAACAGGACTTTAATATAAACTGCCGGCAGTGCTTTGCTAATATTGGCCCTACAAAGTGGGTCGAAGTGCCCTTCTCCCAGAAGACGAAGCTCATAAGCAGCATCTGTTTTTCGGAAGCGATTCATTTCCAAAGAAAGGGAGAAAATCAACACTTGCCATAATTTTTTTTGTTAATATTAAAAATAAATAATAAGAATATTAAAAGCTAGTCTGTGTGGGAGATGCCGCGGCCCATTTCACATTTCGGCGTTATTGCGCCTCTGGTATTTTATATATCTCTGCAAAATCATAAACTCTACCACGAATGATATCGAAGCTGTACCATAATAATGAATTGGTTTTTATGGGGACTGACATGGTTCCTTTACCAATGCCATCCGTTTTCCAGAACTGCTATGCTATTAATATTTTATATCATTGTACGAAATTTCAGTATTTATGCACGAATGGTTCCGAAAAAATGTAATTATAAAAAATGGATTGCATGGGAGGTGCCACGCTCCGTTATTTTAAATTAATTTTACAATACCCATATTCCTCCGGCAATTACGAGCAATTAGAGAGCCATTGTGTGGACGTTATGAAGTTCGGAACGTTGTTTTTTAGCCATTCTTGGTTCATTTGAGCTTTGTGAGATGGTGCCGAGTGCTGTTGAAACGTCCATGGTCTGCCACCGAAGTATTTGTCTGCCATAGGCTTCAAAGCAACCTCCAAAATACTTCGTATTTACCTTGACATCAGGCTTGATGAAAACGATTGGCAAGCGGCACAAAGCATTACCTGTGGCAGGCGCTGCCTCCTGGTAATATAAGACTCAAATTTTCATGGAATAGTGGGTCCAATAAACCCTTTCGCTCTGGCAGTTTACGAATTGCTCAATTTGAAAAATTTTCTCGTCAGAAAACACAATGTTCGGAAATTTGCCGCTTTCAGCCAGGCCAAGCAACTCCTTCGCTCTCTCAAGTCTGACTTGTTGCTGCTTTGGTGTGAGATCTTGCGCCTTTTCGATCTTGTAAGTCTAGACTTTGAGATCATTTTTCAGTATGCGGCGGATGCTACCGTCAGATATTTTCATTTCTTTCGCCATTTGATTGGCACTTCGCCGGGGATTTCACTCAAGTCGCTTCTTCACTTTTTGAACAATTTCACGTGACGTTGCAGTCTTTTTGTGACCACCTCCATGTAGCTTCACAATGCTACCAGAATCATTGTAACGAGGAATGGTGCGATAAAAAAAAACTTTATTTACTTTAAGATGCTCGAGCTCTCGAATAATCGCTGATTGTGATTTTCCTGCCAAATATAATGCAATCACACCATTATGTTTGAGATACATTACTGATTTTATTTTCTCGCGTTTACCCTCGGCAAAATGCTTCCGCTTGCAAACAATACTCTGGACTGTCATTTCGCCTACTAGTAGACAGTGATGCTCGTGCATCAGCTACGCGGGTGGTTTGAAGTTGGTTACACTTCGAGTGCCAGACCCTGTGTATATACAATAAGATATATGATACATACGTGAAGTTGTATGACTAGCTGGCTTTTGTGAATTTTTAACTTAACTTAACTTAACTTAACTTAACTTAACTTAACTTAACTTAACTTAACTTAACTTAACTTAACTTAACTTAACTTAACTTAACTTAACTTAACTTAACTTAACTTAACTTAACTTAACTTAACTTAACTTAACTTAACTTAACTTAACTTAACTTAACTTAACTTAACTTAACTTAACTTAACTTAACTTAACTTAACTTAACTTAACTTAACTTAACTTAACTTAACTTAACTTAACTTAACTTAACTTAACTTAACTTAACTTAACTTAACTTAACTTAACTTAACTTAACTTAACTTAACTTAACTTAACCGTCACTGACTTCCTCTTCAGTCTGTTAAAGAAGATGGGATTGAGAGTTATTTCTACGATTAAAGGGTTTGTGTGTGATTCAGGTCTTTTATTGTGAGCTATGGCAAGCTTTTTTTCTCAATTCACAATGTATTTGGGCATTTGTGATGGAATATGGAGCGTTTGTAATAGTTTTTAGGGTTTTGGACTGAAATCTTTGGATTATTTCGATGTTAGAATTAGTTGCAGTGCCCCAGAGTTGTATGATTTGTTTTTTTTTATTTTTTTTTATTTTTGACGGGTGAGGTAGGGCTCAAAATGCCTTCGCACTTACAGCAACCGTCGTCTACTGCGTCGTGTGGTGTGGCCACTAAAACGATCCCTTCTCTCCTTCTGGGGAGACACCCTTACCGGAACTGCTTTCTGTATTACTTCGGGAGGGCCCAGAACGGCATCCACAAAGAACCAATTCTATTCATCCACGTCTGGGGCCACCATATTTGTAGCCAGCTTTCATGCTATAGGCTTGTCTTCTTGTGTTTCTATCTTTGTGGCTTCGCTTTGTTGCACTGTGTCGAAATCAATCTTTTTTTTTTCGTAGTACGTTCTTGATGTATTTCTTTACCGCGTTCCAGGTGTCCTCGCGTTCGAGCATTTTGCTGATTATGTTGCTCGGTGCGATGTCGCCAATCTGCTCTCTCAGAGCATTTCTTTCCGCTGTTACAACTAAAAAACGTGTGTTCAGCTTCATCGTTCGGTGCTTCGCAGTATATGCACTTGGAATCGGTTACCTTGGTTACTAACTCCGGAAGTATCCGTGGCCCGAGAGGAATTGAGTTAAGAAGTAGTTCACTTCTCCGAAGTTCCTTTCGACCCGTTTGTCAATTGATGGGATAAGTCTCGCCGTCCATCTGCCACCCGGTTCAGTGTCCCACCGGCTTTGCCACCGCTGCATGGTTTGGCGTCTCAGTTCTGGGAAGCGTGACGTGTTTCTTCTTGGAGTCCCACGCATCCATTCGTTCCCGGACCATGAGGTCTATGGGTATCTTACCGCTGATCATGAAAATTGCAGCACCTGAGACAGTGCGGTAGTGCCAAGAGATGTATGTCATAGGTCCATATCAGTTTAAAATAGCTGTGTAGAGTGAGAGCTTGCTTTTGAGAAAATCATGAGAATTTTGGTTAACTAACCAGTATACATTTCGGAGTTTGCTTGCAAGCACCTTTCGTTTAGAGAAAATATGTGTTTTTCAAGTAAGGTTACTGTGGAGGTGCATACCAAGACATTTCCTAACACTAGGATATGATTACATTATTAACTTTCACGAGAGGCCAAATACTTCGATTGAGTGTAAAAGTTATTTAAACTGATTTTGTCTCATTGGATTTGATTATCTAATCTTTTAACCATTGAGATAAAATATCAAGTTCTTTTTACAGTCTAAGTGAAGCCTTCTGGGAATTACAGTCAAATGCAAGAACTGCGGTCACATCTGCAAAAGTTCCGACGATAGTTTCCTCAGTAATTGGTCGATCTTGTATCCACAGCAAGTGAAGTATTGGGCCCATTATACTGCGCTGAGTTACACCAGCTAAACTCTCTCAGAGTTCATACTGTTCTGCTTTTTGCTTAACAAAGAAGTGTCGGTCGTTGAGGTGGGACTTGCTAAAAGTATTACATAATAATTAATTGCTAGAGTGAGTTTTATTTTACAGAATAGATGATCATGCCAAACGCGATCGATGGCTTGTGATATGTCGTCAAATGCGGTCGTGCAATGGGCAGAAAAGCTTTGTGAATGCTATTGCTGGCTCGATGGTACCGTTTGTTTTTCTGAGGCCGAATTCGTGATTTGGGTTTAATTTTCAGTCTATAATTATCATCGGGCATCATTCTAGGGATTCCATAACTTTAGAGGCAATGGACATTAACTTAAGTGCAACTGTATGGACTTAGTTGAACTTGATTTAATTTAGTTTAGTTTAACTTAACATGGCATTACTTAAATTAATATGGATTGACTTTACACATTAACTATATTTAACTGCATTTCACTGCACACACATTAAGTTGCCCCTTAACTTAAATCCATAGACAGCTTTATGAATAAACCACTTCTCTTCCCAGCTCACATATAAACGCATAGCTTGGCAGCTCGATTCGCTGGGAATTCACAACAGTTTCTACCAGTAATATCAACCACAATTCGATGTGTTTATGCCACGCATAAAATTATAGCAATCCATTGAGAATATTTTGACAAGCCTGGTGAATATCAACAGTGCGCACAAATGCGCAGCAAAAGAGTTTGATAGATAAAGTGCTGCCCGTGGTGGGAGGGGCATTAAGTATTTAAAATTGCGCTATAATGGCAACTACAAATCAATTGCGCACAGACCGCAAACCGCTACGCCGACAAACCAACTGCGAGCAGCTTGGGATCTTGGCAACAGCTGTCTCGCAACTATGTCATCGAATTTGTCAGTTATGTTCACAAGCCCGCGTTTTGTGTCGCTTCGTCTACAGCCGCCGACCGCATGCGACCGCGGGATATCCTCTCGTAAACTTTTCATTATGCACTTTCCATTTATGCGCCTTCCCTTCTTCTCACCCACCTCACCGCCTTGCCACTTTGGCTCAGGAACAATACCAAAAACACTTCGATGGGTAAATATTTTTGGTTTCGATTTTAATATGCCAACGATGGTTTAAATTGCAACGACGGAAATTAATATGTTTTTCATTGTTGGTGTACGTGTTTGCGGTTGTTGTTATTGTTGTTGAGCGCTTTAATTTGTAGCGTGGTGGTTTTTGTTTGTTTCGATTATTTGTTGTTGTTTAAAAGCAAAAGCCAACAACAATATCCACCCATGGCGAATGCTGACAATGAAATCGGCAAGGATTGAGGTTTACTATGCGTTTGGTTATGTACCATGAATGTGTGTATGTATGTGTATGTGCATGTGTGTACAAACTATATGCGAGAAAGTATTATACCTATAGTATGATACATTCAAATACTCATATCTCGCTAGCATCAAACTAGCCGCTTCTAGTGAATTTTGAACCACAAGTAGTTTCCATTTCTTCGCCTTTTAATTAAAAGCAACTGCCAAATTTTATGCGGCAATGCATCAAGAAGTGTGAGTTGTCCTCTGCTATATATTTGACAGTTAGGCTAGCCAGGTTGCTTGTCGAAGACAAGGCACTCGGTGGCTTCAAGGCCCATTGTGAGACCTGCATATTATTATTATTATTATTTAATATATTTGTCGCTGAGGATCCAGACTATTTTGATTTTCTTCGAATATTTTATTAAGAGGTCACGGATTTGGCTGACAAGTTGGCTGTCGTTGTAGACATCCCTAACGCTTTCGATGGGGGAGAAGCTATCGCAGTAAATGGCAGATTTACCTTTGTTGGTAGATAGCCTTAAGTTAAGCCACCGCTTCGGCTGTATAAATGGAAGCATGTAGAGGGATATTCTCACCACATAAAAGATCCCCGTAGTTATTTAGAACTGCGAGGGCGGTGTTGTTGTCGAATTTGGTACCGCCAGTAAAGAGCGAGTTGCAGTCGGCCAATTCTTTGGTGTTAATTAGTTGGTAGAAGAGTTTGGAAAAAGCATTATTGCTGGTGGTGCATTTAGGGTAGTCGTGCAGTTCGATGTTTATTGATGTCGGTTTTAGCAGCCATGGCGGCGGAATACTTTTTGACAATTTTGTGGTATTTCGATGCCAAGATGTTTGCACGTAGAGATGCAGTGGTCCAGGGCGGATATGACTTTTGGCTTACGCTTAAGTCGGGAGGCCTTTTTGAATGTATCAAAAAGTAGTTTGTTAGTCGTGATTAGCAGTTTGGGAATGACTTTGAGCGTATTTTTTTGGCGACGCTCAAGCAGTGAAGGTAACCCAGCTTCGGCTAATATACCCTTCGTGGGGGAGGTAAGAAATGCGTTAATACTACGGCGGACTGCTGAATGGTATAGTTTGTGAAGAATGGCTAGGTGGGATTGGGAGGACCATCCATAGATCTGAAGTCCGTAATCTATTTGGGATATTATTAAAGATATGGTTATGTTAACTAGGGTATTGGCGTGGATACGAAGATGTTTTGAAGCCAGGTAGCTTATAATATTTAATCGGGGAATAATTTGTTTTCTAAGCTCATTGCATTGTTGTTTGAATGTATAGTTACTATCAAATATAATGCCTAGTATTTTTAAGGTTTGTACATTTTCTAAGGCGGTGTTGTATATATTAACTTGAATTGGGCTGCAATGACGCTTACGGCTTACGTGGAGTATTTTACATTTTTCAAAGGCCAGGCTCGCTCCGGAGGAATGTCCCCATGTATTTATATCGTAAAGAAGGTGTGCGGTGTGTGTCTTTCTCTTTTGTGTAAAAACGGCGTCGTTGGCGTAAATATTAAAGTGTATGTTGCGGTGGTTGGAGGCGATTACGTTAAGTTTTTGAAAAGCTATAACAAACAGATCGACGGAGAGAGGGGATCCTTGGGGGATGCCGATGGAGAGTGGAAAGAAGTCAGAATACGTACCATTGGCTTTTACTAGACATTTCCGAGTGGAGAGAAATGATTTGATAAGTTTGAAAATTTTGGCCCCTACTCCCCTGCATTTTATTTCCATTCGCAAATTAAGTTCACCAATCCACTAAGATCTCTTTGAGAAGGTTACTAGTCCCTCCAATGAGACATTTTGCAAGTTTCCCATTGAAGAGGTGGACATTTAAAGAGCAGGTGTTGCGCTGACTCAATTTCTTCTTCGCCTTCACAACTCCTGCAGAAGTGCAGCCATTCTACTGGTTAGGGTGCCAATAGTGCAATGTGAACGCTGGTAGTGGATCTGTTGAACCCAAGCAGACATTTTAAGATTCAGTTTTGGCCAGCGCGCCTTGGTGACCCTGCAGTTAGTAGTAAGAGACCACCTTCTATTGGTTTCCGCGATTACGCTCAAGTCAATTGCAAAGTACAGTTCGTTTACAAGAATACTTTTAACCTCTACCACTCGCTGCAAGTCAAGCCTAGAGCATTTTCTTGCACACTCGTCAGCGCTAACATTTCCCATCACTCCAAAATGTGGTCTTGTGTTGTTGGCTAAGCGAGAGCGATTTCCTGAATTCTTTATAACATTTTGAATTGCTAATAATCGCTGCTTGACTATCAACAAAAATAATAAGATTTGCTGGAGGTAAGTTCGTTAGTCTTAAGTTTTTGCTGCTTAGTCTATAGCGTAGATCTCGGCTTGGAAGACGCTACACCACTCTGGGAGTCTAAAGGAGCAATTTAATGATAATTGTTCGGGGTACACTCCCAATCCCCTGCCATTGTCCATCTTTGAACCGTCAGTTGAAATATGGTAATCATTCCACTGTATTCTGATTTGGCTATGGTCTGCCTATCCTTTCTGTAAACTTGACAGCTGGTGTCTGGCATACATCCCTATATCCCTCATACAAAATTCGAAAAATTAAAGTGTAGCGCACTCCACGCAGCTGCCTCTCTTATACAATATTAATTGATAAAATGGAGCGCAGGCATACCACTTGTGATTCTAGTATCGACTTTCGTAACAATCGAACTAATTTTTCGTTTTTATTTGCTTCCTTGAATGCTTTTGCAAACAACCAAATTTATCAACTTCGATTTTATCACATTTCATTTATCATGCAATTGTCGCTCCCCTCGTTATGAGTAATGAGTGAGTTTTAATCGAGCAAAATGGGGCTAGTCCTGAACCAGATACATATAAGTACCACTACTACAGCATAAATATAATATCCCTGAAGCGTAGCTATGCTTGTATTGGTGAATGTTTTACAATCGTCAGCAGGCTTTTAACTTACAATACAAGTTTTAAAATCTTATCGATACGGCATTAATTGCACGTGACCTAGGCGGATATTCTGCTATCCAGTTTGCCCATAAGCACTTAAATGCGCACAAGCCTGCATATGTCCACATAAATTGCGATGTGTGTGTATGTAGTTATGTGGATTTCCATATGCATTATCTGTAAATAAGTAATTACGTGACTCTACTGATTGGGTTTTGCTGTTATTGTACCGCCACACTTTTTAATTGCGTACGTGGTTTGCTGACAAGTTAAATATTATCAATGTGGCTTTTAAATTTCTCTCTTAAGGGGTCCCGGTGGTCTAGATATCGAAAATTGAGGTATTTATAGGAATTTTTTTACAATAAAAATAAATGAAAAACGATATTTAAATATTTTAGGCTTTTTATATAACTTCTTTTATATACCAAATTTCTTTTTTTTTTAATGTTAATAACACCGGCACACAAAAGAAAATTGTCTGTGCTCCGGGCGCCACCTATCTACGGGCATGTTTTTCGACCCGCTGAATACGAATTTCAAGTCAGTTTGGGCCGTCCAGCCTTCAATTTCGAGTAAATTGCAAAAAACCCCAAAAAATAGCGAAAATTCGATGTTTCGGCAAAAAAAAAAAAATTCGATCTAAGAAAAGCATAATTTTTATGTAATTTGATCCGTTACATACTAATTTCGATCGTACTTTAATTATTAACTTTTTTAATTCTAAAGAAATTGTAAAATATCCTTAAAAATTGCAAAAATCGGAGAAAATTGGGATTATTTTGGTATAAAAAATTTTGTGGATCCGGATTGACGAAGATTTTCATGTAATTTAATCCCCTCGATCTGATTCTGCAATGAATTTGGTCCACAGTCGCCTCAAACATTCTGCATAAAACTGCAAAAAACCGCCCTGGGTTAACGGCGTGTGCCGTCATGGCAGGTACAAGTGATGAGTACTTTACGATGCAGGGATTCGGAAACTCAGTATCGGCGTCTCGTCAGGGTGAGAAATAATTTAAAAGATGGAAGATGAAATTGACCCTCCCGAAAAATTGGTCCTAGATGGAGTTGTCCACTTTGGCTCTTCTATTTATCTGAAACACAAAAACCAAAAAAAATATTAATCACTATGACTGCAGCTATATCCCGTACTAGAATAAACAACAAACAAATTTTACAAAATGGCGCGGTTTTGAATTTAACCCTCTAAAAGTCGAGGTTTTTTCAGTTTTTTAATAAAAAAAAAACGAAATAATTGAAATAATAATATGATTCTAGTACGGGCGATAGTGATTGTCGTTTTGAATAACATATTACAATTTCATACGATCCGGTTGAACAGTTTTTTTTTTGTTTGACAGCACCAGGCCGAAAAAATTCGTTTCCTGGTTAATGGGTTTTAGAAGCTATAATATTGAGAATTTCTGCATGAAGATTTATTTATTTACTAGCTGTACCCGGTGCGCGTTGCTACGCCAACAACTAAAATAAATTAAAGGAAAATAACTTTACAGAAAAATCAGTACAAAATTATTTAATTATTTCTAAACCCTTTTATTGATGCTGTTTATTTCGAAAAAAATGTGACATTACAAAGTTTAGTTTCAATTCAATGTTTATTGAAGTGCTGTTGGATACATAATATTTCTTGTTTTTCCAAATTTAATCCACACACTTGTAGCGATTGTTCTTGTGCTTTGTTAATAGCCATGTCAATGCGAGTCGCACCGGGAACTGTAAACGTTTGAATTCGAATGGCATATATGTCGGGTTCATTGGGATACGTGGCAACAGTACGTCTTCACCTTTGAATTTTCCAGTCAAAATTTTTGCCTCGATAACATTGTTCATCATTTTCTTGACTGAGAGTCTGGTTCCGTTGCAAAGTCGTGGTGGATTTATGTTTCGAAGAAGACTGATGGGTACGCCAATTTTCAATGTAAGAACGTGCGGCGGCATGCCTGGCAAATCAAGTCTGGCAAATCAACCTCGTCTTGATTCTCCGTATTATCGATGGCCTTAAATGTTGTCGTTTCACTGGGTATTCCATGTGAATGGTGAAGGTGATGGTATTGACATCGATGTTTTCGGCTGTTTATATAGCACGCGTACAGAGCCACTGGTTGGTTTTTGTAGTTTTGTGCAATGTTCGGGAAAACTTTTTGCACCAATTCATCGATGCTTTCTGTGATCTTACAGAAGTTTACTGGCAGGGTGATACATTGTGTGGATTCATCAATTTCCATTCGCCCATTACCAATATCCAATAATTTTTGCAAAATTTCCAGCCGATGCATCCCGTTGTAGTTGTACACGCATGTTAGTTTTCAAAGTCAATTTCTGTAAATGACGCCATAGAACTGATGATTTAAGACATGCATTAAGTTCATCAGCGGGTGTTGAACGTGGTATAATGGGCAGTGTTTGTCGAAAATCACCAGATAATAAAATGAGTGCGCCACCGAAGGTCCGTCTGTTTCCACTCAAATCTCGCAGTATACGATCAAGCGCTTCCAATGCTTGCTTGTGAGACATTGTACATTTATTCCATACGATAATTTTACACGTTTGGAGTACTTTTCCCATTCCAGAGCTTTTGCTGATGTTGCATTTTGGTGCCTCAGTGTTGTGCAAACTCAACGGCGGTTTCAATGCTGAATGCGCTGTTCGGCCACCATCCAAAAGAGTTGCCGCAATTCCAAATGATGCCATAGCCAGTGCAATATTATTTTGTGATCGTATGGCTGCCAGGTTAGTGAAAGAAGAAAAGTCTTGCCTGTACCACCGGGCGCATCTATGAAAAACAGCCCACCGCTTTGATCTGTGACTGCACGCATAATTCCGTCAAACGCAATGCGTTGTTCTGGAATCAACTGCGGAAGATTTGTTCTAACGAATGCCCCCAGTTCGTCAGAACCATAGTGTGTTTCTCGTTGCAAATCACGATCGAAAAGGTTGTTTGCAGATCGGTTTGAAGCAGGCATTCCCAGTTGCACCAGTGCCTTGTTAGCGGTTGCCAAATATATGTCTTCAATCAAAAGTTACATCTATTAACATGTCATATTCGTTGCCTCTGTGTAAAAATGCATGGTCATACTGATTTTCAGAACAATCGGTTGAACGGGGCAGAAGTTGCTACTTTGCAGTGCCACCTGGTGGCGAGTTACATCTACGAGCATATTCTACAAACCTTCTCCGTGGAAAAATACATATATATACCAATTATTACCGGATTATTTGAAAGCGAATTAAATTCTAGTTCTAGAAATCGGAGCATTGGAAGCATAATTAGTTCTTACGATCCCAAACCAGAAGAAATCATGATTCCACAAACTTCGCTGAGGAATATTGAAAGTGATTTCCTCGAGTAGCAATGGGGAGTCAATGACCCTATTTATCAAATCGAAAAGGAAGATTAATGACTTTTTTAGGATGGAATTGGATCCGTGAAATTTAAAGAACGCAAAGCATAACGCACAAAAGCTTTCTGGACATGATCAGGTCTACTAATATGACAAGCTCAATATGGTCTCCAAATAAAAACGGCGTATTCCAGCTTCGAATGCACCAGAGACGTATATAACACCTTTGGAGTATATAGATCAATAAAATCCAAACTAAAACGTCGAATAGATGCAAGTACGGAAATACTTTGAAATGGTGTAATTTAAATGTTTTTGGAAGAAGAATTTAGAATCAAATACCACATCAAGGTCAACATCAGAATATTCTTAAGATACTATACTTTTGAAATATCGAAAAAACAAAAATTGATTTTTTGAAATTTCTAGACTATCAGGCCCCCTTAATGTGTTCTCGTATTGGTTAATTATTACAAGTACTTAACACTGCGCGATAACCGATGCTCATTAAATTGAGGTAAGTAATTGCAGCAGATAAAGTGCATTATTATACTAAGTGACTCAATACGAGTAAAATTTTGTATCAAAATGTTGTAAAGAAGCTTTTAGCACCGACATTATAGTATTTCACTTTATATGCACAGTAGCGGAGACTGAAATCCGCACATTCAAAGATCCAAAGAATTTTTATTGTGTGTTTTCATATGTATAAAACCTAGTCCGAAATTAAACTTAAGAATGGTGTGTATTTATACATAGGTATGTAGCTTTGCTACTTTGATATGAAACAAAAAAAAAACCCATATAGCGGGTGCCTATTAAGAACTATCGATATTGATAACTATGGTTTGACAGCTGAGAATGGCAAACTGTGTTCACATTTCTGTTCAGTAAAGTTTGTGCAGTCATCATGAATCGAAGAACGCTTCCAAATTGCGGAAGTTTACTTAGAAAAAAAATCAAAAAAATAAAAATAAATTTTTTCGCGAAATTCAAAGAGCATTGACAATATCATCGGTCTTTTTTTCTTCCGAAATGAGGAAAGAACTGCCGCTACCGTGAATGGCAAGTGCTGTCGAGCCATGCCGACTGAATTTTTGTTGCTAAAAATTAATGAGTTAAACACGGACGACATTTGTCTCCAATAAGACTGTGCAACTTGCCCTACCGCGCACTTAACATTCTATTTATTGCAAAATCAATTTGGTAACAACTTTCTTTCCAGAAGTGGTACTGTTTACTGGCGCCTTCGTGCGTGTAGTTTTGTGCAACTCTTGAAGCAATGGAAGCTAATATTGAAGACATCATAGAAAGACGTTTGGCATCAATTCATTCGAAAAAGTAGCAAAAAATTGCTCTGATCGAATGGAGCATGCAAGTCATAGCCGTGGCGGACATATGCCAGAAATTATAGTCAAAAAATAAATGCCAAGAAATTATGAACTGTTAAAATAAAAAAAAATAATTCGAATAAGTTTTCAACCTCTTAAAAATCAGCCTATATATAGAGCATTTAGGGAAAATTTTAATATATTTATTATATGAGTTTTTAAAGTTTTTAACGACCTTTAATTGGAGTACTTATAAAATAATAAGTATTTAGTACTACTTTTAGTAAGTATTTTTAAAGTAGTAAGTAAGTACTTTTACTAATAGGTTGGAATTATTTTGAGGAAAAATTATAATCTTCCTACATTTAATTTTTGCACCAATTTTGCGAGGGATGTAGTTTTTGTGGCGTAAAGTTAAATTTAGCAAATTTGTTATGGTTTTACAATTTTCCACTTTTTTCAAGACTGACCAATCATCATTGACGGGGTATGTCGACGATATGTGGCCGATTCCGAGATAAGGAAAAATAGGGTTACTTGCAATTCGTTATACATTTATAATATATAATAAGGTGTGTGTGGGTGCGTATTGTTCCTAAATTTACCAACAATTATATGAATAGAAATGTATTTATATTAACCTGTTTATCCGTTTTGGGCTTTTGAAATAAATTTTGTTTTTTGTTGTATTTGTCACTTGGATGTGTCCATTTACGCTGAAGGCCTTATAGCGATGTTGGGGCGGTTATTCAATCCTGCATTGTCCCTCTTTCACTTTTCAGAATTTAAGAGGATATCTCTGCATTGTCCTCTTGTTTAGAACAAACAATCATCATAGCATCACAGTTCGGGGTAAACCACTGCTTCCATTACAAATCGCTTCCACGTCACTTGGTCACCAGCTTTTTGTTTGATATCAGATATGCCCTTAGCTGCAAAGTCGCCTTCAATGTCATCGCCTCATCGTTTTCTCGGCTGGCCTCTGCTTCTGTCGCCTTGTGGATTTGCTTGGAAGATATTTTTTATAGCCCTATCGTTGCTCATTCGTAGAATGTGATCGTACCATCGAATCCTTTGCGCTTTGATTTACATGATTTCATTTGAACCCTTGATAAATGTGTTCAAGTCGTCATTGTACCGAATTCGGTAAGTACCGTCTTCAAATCTTACAGGTCCATATATCTTTCTTAGAGGCTTTCTTTCACAACAATTTAACTGATCGATTTCTTTGGATTTCAATGTCTCATGTGAGTTAAGGTCTTATAACAGTTTTGTAAATCCGTAGTTTCTGATTTTTGGAAAGTAATCTCGACTTCATCCATTTGTGGAACAACATCAAGGAGGAGGAGGAGCTCGGCCAAGCACCCAAAAAGGGTGTACGCGCCAATTATATATATATATATATATAATCTCGACTTGATCGACTTTGTATGCGCGAAGTGAAACTTAATTATAGCTTAAATTTGGCCTTGCATGGCAATAGATGTATCTGACTGTGCGCTCAACACAACTCCAAGGTACCTAAATTCCTTGACTGTTTCAAAGCTAAAGCTGCCGATTTGTATATTATGTGTTGCGTTGCGCGCTGCACCTTCCATAACATTAGTTGTTTCTTCGATGAATAGTCCTATCATCCTAGCAAATGATTTAAGACGCTTAAATGTTTCTAGCAGCGCCTTTTTGATTCTGGCTATAATTACGAAAGGCACAAAGGCATCTACATAAAGATTTTCAAAAAATTATGCCTCCGTCATCTATATCAGCATTAACGGCGTTTAGTTCCAGTTTGAAAGACAGGGATAACAGCGCATTTTCCTGTTTTACACCTGAGATCACCCAAAACGGCCGGGATTTTCATCTTTGCCCAACTGTTTGTTAATTAAGATAGAAAATATGATATATAAAATTATTCCCTACTAACATCCTATATTGTAGGAGAGCTTTGCAAGCATTAACGGGATCCAAAAAATCACAGGATCGTAAAAATCGACAAGTGTACATCCCTAACAAGCACCCACTCAATGTTACGTATACGCCCCGCTCAGAGGGAATTCACGACACTAATAAAATCGCTGCAAAATATTCAAGCAAATCACCACTTAATAAAACTTTGCTGCTTTACAAATACAAACGAGTCATTTAGGTACCTAACTAAGATAAATTTCCACTCCAGCGCTTTTGCGTTTATCGAATTCGCTGAAATTTCAATTATCCAACCCTATAAAATCACTCGCCTGCATTCAACCGAAAATTCTGAATTAATCAAACAATTAAGATATCATTACATGGAAAATATTGCATTATTATTACTCACTACATCCACAATGAATCGCCGCAATTCAGTGCGCCAACACGTTGACCAAGCGCGTTGCCGAGCTTTAACAACGAAAAGTTTTTCAAATTAAATTGTACGTTTCTCCACAGATGGCAAGCAATCGAATAACTAGCGATAATTAAATTTGTTGAAATGAAGGCTACAATTGCAGTTTGCATTGAATGTCTGAAAGCTTTGCTTGACTCCCCTCCCTCTAAATAGCAAACGGCTGCCACGCAGTTCAAAGGAATAATTAAATTAAACTCTACGCCGAATCACATCAAAGTTGGATGTCTCCATCCAAGTGTATAATTAGGCTGAATCAGGTGAGCGGTGCTAAAGGTTGAACACGCAGATAAATGAAACAAAGAAGAGGTAAAAACTTTGTTTGCCCGCCAAGTTTAAATTGACTGACCCGCTGCTTATGGCCAACTTCAGTACAATTATTTTATGTGGAATGCATTTAAAATTCAATTTAATTGTTTTTAGCGCCAGATTCAACTGCTATTCGGACTGTTATCTTATCATGTGTTGAATGATATTCAATGAAACTCATGCAAATAATTTTAAAAGGCCAGTTGCTGTCCCGACATTTTATCACTGCGCAATAAATCTCGTTGGTAAATCACACAATCATTGCATTTCTCTCCCGTGCACCTCTAAATGACCCTAACATACCTTCCTTTAGCATTTGCGTACATATATTTTTGATAAAGTTTTATTGGGGCTACTCATATACACACATACAAACGCGCATATGTACACATACATATCAAACTTTGAAATGAATTTAATTTGAAATGTGCACAAGTTTCCGCTGCTCAACGTCCGCTGGCGTTCAATGGCATCCTAATGGCTGAAGCGCACCCGTGAAAGGGTGTGGATGTGTGCGTAAACAGTGGACAAATTGAAGAGTGGTGAATAAGTGCACTCATGCAGCTGAGAAACACAAAGTACTTAGAGGTGCTCCAAAACTTTTGAAAAGCATTTTGTCCAGGTAATTATGCCACACAGGAAAATATGCAAGTTATACTAAAACAAGAGTGTGAGAGTGCTTTTGTGGAATCAAGCGACCTAATGGCCAATTAGAAAGGTATTTCTAGTGGGTGATTTTTTAGCTATTATCTTTTAAAACAGTTGGTTTAAACAGCTGACGCACGTTTCGTGTTTCGTTTCGCTGTCAAACATTTTCAGTTTAGTCTATAATTTAACTATGAATCGTCTTAAAAACGACGCTTGCAAATCATTAAATTTTATTATAAAAATGCGTGTTCTGTTATGAAAGTTTATCGCACGCTTCTTCCATTTTATGGCCAGTTTAATCGACCCACTGAAGCGGCTATTCGACCTATTGTGACTAAATTTAGAACCAAATTGACATTATTGGACATCAAACCACCAACACGCTTACGTAGAGGGCGAACTGAAGAAAATATCGCAGCTGCATCGGTCAGTGTTAATGATGACCATCAATTATCGATTCGTCGCTACCGTAATATGATATCCAACTTTTTTTTGCCCAAAATGCAAGAGCTTGACTCAGCAAGTCGGTGCCACATGCCACACAGCACGCGTAACAATGGACTTGTTGAGAGGTCAGTTCGGTGAACATTTTATTTCCCGTTCGGGATCTGTCAATTGGCCACCCAGATCGTGCAATATAACGCCTTTAGATTATTTTTTGTGGGGCTATGTTGAAGCTCATGCAAGCCTGCTTCGATTAACGCATTGGAAGACAACATTAAAGCATTTATATGTGAGATACCGGCCGGAACATTGCAAAGAGTATGCCAAAATTGGACTAAGCGGATGGACCATTTGAAGCGCAGTCGCGGTCAACATTTGCATTAAAGAATTTTCACACATTAAATTATATGGACTGCACTATCGATTTAAATAAAATTGTCATGCATTTTTTTTATAGGAATAAGCAAGTGATATTATACACTGAAGTCTTGTGAAAACTTACTTGTCAAACAAATTTGTTTTTCATACTTTTATATTTAAAAAAGCGCTTTGATAGTTGAGTGTAGTTTAAGAAAAGGTCTCTTACCGATAGGTACTTTTGCTTAAAACACGAAAATGCATATTCGTCTTTAAAACATATAAACGCAGAATTTGATGAAAAACTTTTTCCGCGCCTGAATTTTTTCTTTTGCAAACTGGGTCTTCTTTCACGAATTTTTTTCTTTAGCTGTTCAAAAGAATTCCAGTAATATTCGGAATTTATTGCTTCATCACTTTGCAACTACCCCACAAACAAAATTCCTTTCGCATACCAAAAAACTGCAGCTAATACCTTCTTGGTCGATTTCTGGACACGAACTGGTTTCGGAGCCGAAAAACCAGGTTCACACCACTCTTTAGTCTCTTGTTTTGATTTAGGATCATGGTAAAAGACTCAAGTCTCATCTATGGTGATGAATCGACGCACAAAATCTGCTTTATCCTCTAAATGTTGCTGAGAAGGTCGCAGTCGAATGTCTTTTTGTTGCATTGTTACCGAATGCGACACCCACACAACTTTCTGAAACCCAATGCTTCAATCAAAATATTCCTTACTCTGTCATTTGAGATGCATAGGGCTTCTACTACATCTCTTTCAGTTACTGGACGACTGCATTTATTCTACGATTACGGTGTTGTTGCTGTTTTTGGATGTCCTTGATGCAGATCGTCTTCAAGGCTTGTACGACCTTGTTTAAGTTCAGCAACCCATTCTTCTGCTGTATTACTCGATGGAGAAAAGTCCTTATACACTTTCAGATTTTATAAATTTCGTTTGCTTTTGGACCTTCCGAAAAGGAAAATTCAATAACTGCACAATTCTCGACTTTTCCGTTTTAGAGAATACAATACTGCGATTGAACAACTTAGAGCACCTCGCAGTATTGTATTGGTAGCATAGACTTGAGCTTTTCGAGGAGCCCTTTGCGCCATACTTTGTCGAAAGTTTGCAATATATCAAGAAAAAGTGCTTTCTTTGGTGATTATGATTCTGTGTATTGGATTGAGCGTTGAATTATGTTTTTTTTTCATAAGCCAAATAGGTGAAGGGAATCAGATGTTTATTTTCAATGCGTAATTATTTTGTCAATTAGCTTCGACATTACTGCTAACAGAGATTGGGCTGTAAGAGGACATTTCTTTGGGCGATTTATCTGGCTTAGGTATCATGGTGATTTCTGCAAATTTCCTATATAAGGTATGTACCTCAAGCTGACGAACTTGTTGAATAAACTGGTCCAATAAACAATCCAACTTTTTGGCAGATCACGAAGGACTTCAGCCTTGATTAAATCAAATCCAAGGGACTTTGTACGCTTAATTTTTCTTATTTCCTTGCCAACTTTTTATGGTGTAACTGGAATGTTATATTCATCGTAGGTGAAATGGTTGAAGTGCCAGTCTAGCACTCCTGAAGTAGCACGCCGTTTCATCGTATTTGATAAATATATATTGATGAAATACCATGTACGTCGGGATTTCACCCGGGTGATTTACTTAGCCCCATAATATGCTATGCAGACGACGCTGTTTTAATAGCCAATGCAGAGGATGACCTACAACGTCTTCAAAAAATACTTAATATGGAGGTATTGACTGAAAAGACAAAGAGAAAAGTAAATTCAATAAGCTGCAAACTGGAAATAGATCGAGCTGTTATTGAGTAAGTGATGAAGTTTATATACCTCGAGGAGGAGATCTCCAGTGACCGCGGCATTATTAAGGAAGTGCGAGGAATATATGCTCAGGGGGGTATCACGATGCCTTAGAAACATAATATGCAGAAATAAGTACCTAAAATCGGAAGGTGAAACCCGAATATACAAATATGTGTTAAGACCCATTCTGACGTATGGTGCAGAGGCGTGAGCTGAAAATAAAAAACAAAACAAATGCTGCGCCCTATAGAAATGCAAATTTTATGATCCATCGCAGAAAAAACTCGTCTAGATTGCTGAGGAAATGGAAAGGTGTCCAAAACGATGAAAGTAGAACTGGATAACTGCGTTAATTAAAGACACTTAAAACCCGTTTTATTATATTTTATTTTTGTTTTATTATATTGGAGCTGTGATTGTAATGAATTTTATGTTTACTCGTGTAAAGAAATGTAATTTTTATTGCCTGAAGAAAAACATACAAGAAGCCTATAATAAAAGGCAGAGAAAAAGTAGGAGAATACTCAGGGCCGCTTTCAATAAGTACTACTTCATTAGTGCCTTCATTATAATTAAAGGCTTTTTAGAAATGTTCAGGAAATTGTTCGCTTGTCTTGTGCCAGTTTCTTTCGTCAAATATGGAGATTATACAGGGCCCGGCACTCGAAGTGTAAGCAACTTCAGACCGCTCGCACAGCTGATGCACAACCATCAGCTGTCTACTAGTTGGCGAAATGACAGTCCAGGGTATTATTTACAATCGCGTGGAAGCATTTTGCCGCGAGTAAACGCGAAAAAAGAAAATCAGTAATGGATTTCAAACGTAATGGTGTAATTGCATTATATTTGACTGGAAAATCACAATCAACGATTGTTCGTGAGCTCGAGCACTTTAAAGTAAATAAAGTTTACTCGTTACAATGATACTGATAGCATCGCGAAACGTCAAAGAGGTGGTCATCAGAAGCCTGCAACGTCTCGTGAAATGGTTCAAAAAGCGGAGAAACGACTTAGCGAAATCCCCGACGAAGATGGGCGCTCTCCAATCCTTTTCATCGAGCCTGGCGTCAAGGTAAATGCGAAATGTTATCGGGAACATATTCCGGAGGTTGCTTTGAAGACGTGGGCAGAGCAACATTTCGGTCGCAGACCATGGACGTCTCAACAGCCATTATCCGTGAGTGGGCCAAAATACTTGCAAGTCGCATTCAGGCAGCTTGCAATTCATTTCTGGACCGTCTCCAGGTCATAGTCAAGGAAAAAGGTGGTTATATCGAGCACAAGTAAATTGATTCCTAATTTTGTATTATTTTCACACATTTTTTACTTTAACTTGAATAAAAGTAAATTTCCAAACTAAATGTATGGCATTTTTAATGGGTTACACTTCATGTGCCGGAACCTGTAATGAGCTATTATAGATATAAAATAGCTTACCAACTTCGGTTGATAACGAACACGTCTGCGATAAATTTCTTAAGAAATTACAAAAATAACCACAAACGTTTAGTGGAAAGTTTGTGATCCTAGGTTTGTATTTTTGTGCTCTTCCTTGTTTTTTTTCCTTGCTCATGCCTCTCGCGCCTCGACAAGACTCAGTCTTGCGTTGGTTTCGTTAACCTATTTTGGATTTCTGACAGGGTAGCGGATTAGACTGCCCCTACCAGACTTCTTACTGCTTTGAGCGCCATCTGTGTTTCACATTTTTCTGGCAAAAGGAACGCGCAGATGGTTGAGGGCTTTGCTAAATTTCGTGTGTCTGCGCTATTCCCGCGGTCGCCCACTTCCTTTTGCTGGCGCCACTGATGCAATGTGTAACTGTGTGTTTTTCTTTGTTGTTTGCTTGTTTTAGCAGCCGCAATCCAAATAATGCGCTGACAATTGTGCGGGAGTAAGTATGGAAAGGATAAGTTTTTGGGGCTGAGGAATGAATTGTTTGGTTTTTTTTTTTTTCTTTTTTTTAGAAACGGGGAAAGTGGGTAAATTTGGAAAAGTGCGAGGACCGTGCTTTACGTGGGACTCGAACCCACAACCTTTAACCAAGGCTTATATTATGATAGTAAAATTTACTCGAAAATACTATTTTTTAAGCGCATAAAGAAAGTGGAAATGGAAGAGGAATTTCACGGGTCAACTGTATTGATTCAAATGTTACTAATATTTGAAATTTAAAAATCAACTAAAGCCTTATATTTTCCTTAGGCTAACATCGACCAAACATATTTGAAAAATACCGTTTTTTAATGCAAAAAATATGAGCTTGAAGGCTCAACTGTTTTCCTGCTACGCTTGATTGCTCCTGATACGAGGTACTACATACAAGTAAAGGCAAACAAAATTTAAATTCATTTGCGCGATATGCAAATTACATTTTCCTCACATGTGATGTGTTTCTCATATATAATAAATTGACTGAATTTTTTTTTTTTTTTTTTTGTTTTTTGTCTTTCTTTTTTCGCCATGCTGCGCTCTTCTTCTTGTTGCAGAAAAACTGTAATTTATTTTGCCTCAATTCTTTCTTAAAAAATTGCAACCTTCAACCGCAATGAATAAAAAATTAGCTTGAGTAACTCATCTCCCAACCGCTGCCGGCGTTAACCAAATTTACCAAAATCTTCAAACGAGGCATTCAAAAATCGCTTTGGAGAATATGGAATTTTGCAAGAAAATGAAACGAAGCGACCAGAGCCTCTTGTGAGTTGTCTAATATTTGGAGGCCTCCACAAAAGATGCTGACCAATTTTTTTTCGAGATGCTGATAGAAATAACTGTTTACCTTCTTCGTTACTATATCTCTTGTTTTTTATTTTCTTTGGTCGATATAAAAATTGCTGCGCATTAAACTTTGCTTACCTCTGCGTCACACCTCAAGTCATCAAAGTTCGTTCGACATAAACTGAAAGGAGACAAGTGCACGCAAAGTAAAGAAATTGCTGTTTGTGCAGCATGAAAAAGGAAAAAAAATTCAAGTACAAAAAAAAGTGAAGTAAAAAAAGTTAAGTGTAACAAAAACAATAAAATAAAACAAAGTACAGGTACGTAGATAAATTTGCCAGCAAACGAGTCTATAGAAATGTATGTGAAGCAGCAGAAATACTTAAAGAGCCCTACACTCATGCAATTTGTATAGATTGCGGCACAGTAACATAGGTGGATTGTAAGATGGCTGGTTGGTTAGTCTTACTGTGCGGCAGACAGCGCGTGTGTGTTTGCGCGTCCTCGCCTTCATTATTCATGACGGCGTCCTACAATGTGAACTACACTAAGACTCGCCCTCGTAACCATGAAATGAAACAAAGCTATAGACATTTATGGGTGCGCAGCCGCACGCATGCATATTTACATTTTCACATATGCACGCATACATAGATACATACATACACAAGTACGCATTAGAGATGTGTGCTAAAATTTACTGGAAAATGTTATTTTTATCAGCAGTGACCAAATTTATGGTGTCTACTTCGAGGGCATGAGGTGCACTAGAAGATTCACCGGTGAATGTTATATTAACGAGTGCCTTAATGCTAGATCGAATGGTAGCGGAAGGGCTAATAGTGCATTCCTCTGTGAGGAGGTCGTGTAGGCGAATCTAATATATGGATGGATATCATTAAGAGGTTAGGGGTAGTCAGAGGATAGAAAAATGATGATTTTCAACAATTTTTTTTGCTGGTCAATTGCTTTATTTTACAAAAATTATATTAATTGTAAAAGTTATCGCTGTTTGTGTGGATCCCGTTTCTCCAGAACTCTCTTGCGGTGATCATCACAAGTTCTTGGAGATTCATCTAAAATCAATCGGACAAGAGAAATTAGTTTTATTAATTGATAATCTTTTGCCTGGTCGAACCTTTTTTTCAAAATTAATCAAATGGCGCCCTTAGGAAATAATTTTCCGATTTTCGAGAAAGAAAACCGACCATTACTTGTTAAAAAATAATCCTTCGATCGGGTACGAGTATCTTATGTTTTTCAAAAGAATATACTTTTTATTGAAATCTACCATGCGGTTTTTAGGTTACAGTGATCACCAAAAAAACATAATATAGTTTTGAGAAAAATTCATTTAAAGTTTTGCGAACGCTCCGGAGCGCCCGAGCGCCCTTTGTGAATTGTTGAATAATTCAAAAAGTATTTGTCAGATTCACTTCAAATTTTCACCCAATATTTTGAAGATATTATACTTTAAGACGATACAAAAAAATCAAATTTTTTGAAAATTCTGACTACCCCTAACCCTTTAAACACAATAATGCAATCACGCAAAATTTGATTCCATCGATTGAATAGCATTCATGACAGACCTCAAACTGCCAGACATTTCTATGCCCGTTTATCATGCCAAAATGATTGATGTTCTCATATAGGCAAAGTGTTTCAGAAATTTCAGAAATCGGACGAAAAAAAGAAAATTTTATATAAAAGTGTTTTTTAGAAAAATGAATTTCGATTATGTATGTATGTGGCTGGTAATAGGCACATTTTGAAGAAGATACTTTAACTGAATGAAATCGAATTCTTAAAAAGTTTGACTCGCAATTACTAAGGAAGTTAAGTGATGGAACACGCCTATAGGTCACTTAGTTCTGTTATAAGTTCTGTTACAAGTTAAGGGGGTATTCTAGTCTAGAAATTTGAAAAAAATCGAAATTTTTTTTCAAAATTTAAGTATTTAAGTATTCAAAAATATCTTCCTAAAAGAATTTTTCAAAATTCGAATTATTTTCGAAGTTACAACTATTTTCGTGACGCGACAGCTAGACTGGTTTGAGCGGGCGGCGAACTTTAAACGTGTTTTTTTCGAAACTACTTCTCAAGTTCCAATCAACCGATTCCTTGAAGTTTATCATGAATATTTTTTAAATATATCTCTATCGGATGACGTACGAAAAACTGGAAATTTCAATTTTTTAATCTATATGTAAACAATTCGAGAAAACTTAAAAATTAGGGAAAAATCGACCTCAATTTTTGAGTAGCCGCCATTTTATGAAAAAAAAATGTGTTTCCCTTTTTTTCTGCGTCATAGTACGATAATGACATTCATATTAATTAAAAATTTGTCATCTCTTTTTTGTTCAGATAACCACAAAGGTTGAAATCGTGGCGACGGAGACACTGCCTTTTGTTTTCCACTTCCACTTCAAGGACGCATAATTCCATGAAAATTTTTTTTTTTTAAATTCATTTTGTGTGCTCTTAATATATAAATAAATAAATGATATTGGAGGTTGAATTAGTTTTAAAGGTTTTTTTCGAAGATTTGGGGCTTTATTGTGAAAAAACGGTACAAAATATTTTATTCGAAGTATTGGCCATCGCTAGCTACAACTTTCGCCCATCTTTCGGGTAATTTCCGGATGCCGTTTCTCCAAAATTCTGGCCGCTGCTTGGCTATCCATGACTCAACCCATATTTTGGTAGCCTCGTACGAGGAGAACCGCTGGTCCGCCAAATCGAGACTCATATGCCAGAACAAATGATAATCGGAGGGAGCTATGTCTGGACTATACGGCGGGTGGGGTAACACTTCTCAGCCAAGCGTTCCAAGGTATTTTTTGACAGGTTGAGCAACATGCGGCCGAGCGTTGGTATGTTGCAAAATAACCTTGTCGTGCCTTTTTACCGTTTCCGGCCGTTTTTCTTTCAATGCCCGGCTTAAACGCATCAATTGCAGTCGGCACTAGTCCTCGTTTACCAATTCCCCCAATTCCGCGTCCTCGAACTTTTTGGGCTGGCCATGACGCTCCTTGTCTTCGGTGTGAAAATCACCACTTTTGAATCGTCGAAACCAATACTCACATGTTGAAATCGACGGAGTATAGTCTGGGTCGGCCTCCTGCAGCAATTCACGGGCTTGGGCTGTATTTTTTTCCAAATTGAAGCAGAAAAGCAAAGCTTCCCGCAAATTGCGTTTCGACGGCACGAAAGTTGACATACTCGGAGCACGAAAACACTGCGTTGTTTATACTTCAGCGAAATGACAGATACTGATAAACAAAGCCTAATATATATTCAGTATTGCCAACGCGATAAAGTGATAAATAGCGCCATCTGTGTGTCACCTTTAAAACTAATTCAACCTCCCAATAAAAAAATGGAGGGTAAAAATATCTATAGCTTTTTTTTGTTCACCGTCATATAGTGCTCGAAGTTCGAGCTTCTAGACTAGAATACCCCCTTAAGACCGTTACAGATATTTATTTTATTTATATTTCTTTAAAAGAGTAACATTTATTAATAATTATTCCACTTACGAAATAAGCACTGGCTGCCAGGGCCTTCGGCTTATAGTATCTTAAACTAGAGTAATAATACAGATAGGTAACTACACAAGATGATGGGAGAGGGTAGTTGAGGAAGTGTTAAAAGATTAGTGGGTAGTGTGAGTTTGAGTAGAGTATAACTTTATAAAGGGTGATGTTTTAACTATTATCTTTTTAAACAGTTGGTTTAAACAGCTGATGCACGTTTCGTGTTTTGTTTCACTGTCAACCATCTTCAGTTTGGTCTATAATTTAACCATCAATCGTCTTACAAACGAACAACGCTTGCAAATCATTGAATTTTATTATAAAAATGCGTGTACTGTTAAGAAAGTTTAAGATCCACTTTTTTATCGTAAAATTGTGCTCAGCGATGAAGCTCATTTTTGGATCAATGGGTACATAAATAAGCAGAATTGTCGATTTTGGAGTGAAGATCAGCCAGAAGAATTGCAAGAGCTACCAATGTATCCAGAAAAGGCCACAGTTTGGTGCGGTTTATGGGCTGGAGGTATCATTGGGCCGTACTTCTTCAAAGATGCTGCGAATCGTAACGTAAGTAACGTAACTGTGAATGGTGAGCGCAACTGTGAAATGATATCCAACTTTTTTTTGCCCAATATGCAAGAGCTTGACTTACATGAAATGTGGCTTCAGCAAGATAAAGTTTTCGCAAAGAGTTAAAGTTTTAATGTAGTTAGTTTAATAAATTTACAAATTAAGTTAATGTTATTGTCATCTGTGTTGTTGAGTAGCTTCGAAAGTTCTAGGTTAGGATGAATTGCATTTCTAGTATTATCCAATCCTGAGCAGGTATCGAGGAGGTGTGTTGTTGTGTCGTCGTTTGAGTTGCAAAAAGGGTAGTCTGGTTTGACTATCCCGTTTAGGATGCGAACATGGGTGGCTATAGTGTGACCGATTCGAAGGCGTGTTGAGGTTCTGAGAAAACATGTATGTAGGACATATAGGTTTGATGCCAATAGGATTGCAAAGGGTTTTCCAATAACAGGTGTTATTATGAATAGCCCACTATTTCGGTAGATGTCACTTTTCAAGCTGTCATTTTCTGATATTTGACAAGTAGAAACTACGCCATTAATAAAAATGGAACGATGCTCGCTTAAACAACGCATTCAAATTATTAAAATTCACTATAAAAATGATGAAAATTTTGCAGAGACGGTTCGTAAAACCCAAACATTTTTGGGTCATCGTTAATTCACTATAAAAATGATGGAAATTTTGCAGAGACGGTTCGTAAAACCCAAACATTTTTGGGTCATCGTTAAGCACCTTGTCGGACCGTAATACAGAAATTGGTGAAAAAATTCGAGCTGTTGGGACAAGTAAGTGATGTGAAGAATAAAACCCGTGCACGTTGCGCAAGAGCAGCCGAAAATCGAAAATACTGTATTGCTGTTGTAGCCGAAAGTGTTGTAGAAAACCCAGGTTTGTCCATTCCTCGTCGTTCTTTGGACGTTAGGCATTCTACAAACGTCGTTACACCGAATTTTGCATAAAGATTTGGGTCTTAAGGCTTATAGAGTCCAGTTAACACAAGAACTCAAGCCGGCAGATCATCAACAATGTCGTGTCTTTGCTGATTGGGTCGTTGAAATGCATGAAAATTATCCAGAATTCCATCGAAAAATCGTCTTGAGTGATGTGGCCCATTTCCACCTCGGTGGCTTCGTCAACAAGTAAAATTGTCGGATCTGAGGCTCAGAAAATCCAAGAGTGATGGCTGAAAAGCCTCTTTATTCTCAACGTGTGACTGTTTGGTACTTTTTCGAAAATGAAGCTGGAGCAACAGTTACGGTGAATGGATTGCGCAATCGAGAGATGATTAACGATTTGTTTGGGCCGCAATTGGATGGTATTGATCTGGACATCGTTTATTTAAAACAAGATGGCGCTATGTGCCACACAAGCAACGAAACCATTGATCTTTTATCAAAATAACATCTCTTATTGGGAAACCCTTTACTTTTTATAGCGGTGCTGGTAATTAATCCATTGACTATTTCACGTTTCCTGAAGAGATTTTAGTATAATTTTCCGAATATCTTTGTAGATCTTTGTGCATTGAAGTAAAGGGGTTCTTGAGCGGCCTATTTAGCTCTGGTATCAGCGCACTCGTTGCCTTGTATTCCGGCATGCCCCGGAACCCACATCTGCATAAATAAACTCCCATTCGTTTTTTAAAGGAGCAAAGATTATATTGAAATGTTGGACGTACTCATTAGAGGAGGTGGAGTCTTTGGGAAATTTTATCATACCAAATCAGCGATAAAAATAGTTTTTAGATTAAAGCCTGGTGGGGAACCTGCAATTGATGGCAAAATCGCGTCTGATGTGACATTAAGTTTGTGCATTAGTTCAACACAACGTTGTATGGTGGTCGATTTGCGGCTATTATCTATATATTTTTGCTTCCCTGAGTTTACCAGTCCAAGCAATATTTTATTTCTGCAGTGAAGAAGTTTGGGTAGGAATATTATTGTATGGGATAGATCCGGTAATCCGGATGTCGGAAACGCGCGGATACTGCTTCTAGCTGCCTCATGGTAAGGAGCATTTAATAGTTGGATTTTTTCTTTAGCACAATGTCCGTAAATACAAAAACCAAAATCGCTTTTGTATGACAGTAGGGCCTTTGTTACGTTAGCAAGTGTGTATGGATGAATATGCCAATGCTTAGATATGAAATTATAATACTTTTTTTAATGATGTTAATTTTATTTAATAATGTAAATACTAAAAAAAAGTTTAAGTTTTCATTTAAAATGGTCACCATTTGCTTTTACCCAAGTCTTCAAACGACTGGGCCATTCAGCTATTGCAGTACGGACCATTTCCATGGTTATTGACGACACTGCTCGAACCAAAGACTGTTTGAGACTCTGCAAATTTCTGTGACAGGCCATTTTCTTCAATTCTGACCAGAAACTGTAGTCCAATGAACGCAAAAATATTGTTTTTTGGCCACTGCTATGTGGTTTATGCCTTATAAGCTGGAGCGGAATCTTTTCAGAAGATCCAACGCTCTCCATTGAAGATAGTACTGCTCAACTGCTTCACCACGCCTTCTAAGCCATCCTTCTGGTACACGTTTAATGGGTTAATGGCTAATGGTAGTAAAGGGTTAAGGTATGGGCCTTTTGCACTGCGACCATATTGATCTATTGTGCACCATATGCTGTCTATTGAATGTTAAGTATGCTTATGAATTGTGCCAGCTCCTTCTGAGGGAGCGATTGAAGGTCTTCATCTGTAAGCATGAACTTGTTTAAAAACCTTTTCCTTCTATGCGTCAACCCCGGACATTCCATAATGAGATGTTCTATAGACTCCTCATCTTCGCAGCAAAATCTGCAGGTGCTGGTGTTAGTTATGCCTAATTTATGTAAGTGTTAATTGCAGGTGAAGTGACCCGTGAGGGCGCCTGTGAGGGTGAGAATGCTCTTTTTGTTTCACGTGAGGGCCATGTTAGCTCTTTTAGTATTGAAACTTAAGAACTTTTTGGAGTGTCTAAGACCCTCTACGTTGTTCCAATGCTGATTTATTAGAGTTTTGGCTGAGTATTTTACTTTTTGTTTTATAGTAGGCTGTTTTCTTAAATCCAAACATGGGACTAGGTCCGATGAAATTTACATCTGCTCCTTTTTTGGCTTGAAAGTCTGCCTTTTCCGTCATATCCGTCATGTCCTGTTACCCAAATTAATTAGACATTGTTTTTGGATGCCAGGTTATTGAGTGCCTTGTGGAATTCTAAGAGAGTTTTTGAGTTGTAGGTATAGCTATCTAAAGTTTTTAGAACTGATTGGCTGTCCGAGAGTATTTTAATCTTTACTCTCTTGTGGTTTCTACGTTGCATGATGTTTGCTGCTTCCATTATTGCGTATAGTTCCGCTTGGAAGATGGTGGTGTCCCTGGTGAGAGTGAATGATTTGTGGATTCTGGGCCCCACTACTTCTGCTCCTACACCATAAGGTATTTTTAATCCATCAGTGTACCATTTTTGAGAATCATCATTCATTCATTTTGGGTTTGTTTTCCACTCGTTCCTCTCTGGAAAGATAACTGTGTATCCTTTTGTGAAACAGAGGGTTAGGTCAATGTGATCTGAAACTTGAGCCATATTTATGGTATTTTTGACTTTATTTAGGATACTTAGGTGACCGGTGAGGTAGCCTAATTTGAAATTTTCTTTCATGTGGAGCATGAGTGCTTGCGTAGCTGCTTCCTCTTGGATTGCTATATGAAGTGGGGGGAGATTAAGGAGTGCTTCCATGCCAGCTGTTGGGGTAGTTCTCATAGCCCCTGTGGTGCATAGGCAAGCAATCCTTTGTACTTTTCCCAGTTTGGTTACCGCTGTTTTTTGAAAAGATTTGCTCCACCATACTAGTGCCCCATACAGTATGATTGGTCTAACCATTTGGGTGTATATCCAGAGGGCCATACTAGGGCTGAGGCCTCAGTAATTGTTTAGTTGTCCACGAAGATATCGTGGCTTTTTTGTTATATTATTTATATGTGACTCCCAAGTGAGTTTTTATCTAAACCTAGATACTTGACCTCTTCCTTTAGTTCTATCACTGTTTCATTTATTTTCAATATAGGAAACTCCAACTTTCTTTTTTACACCATTCCCATGTTGCGCTCAAGGCATTTTGCATTAAGTCTGTTAGTTGTCCTGGTACACTTTTGCTTCGCTCTTAATCCCTTTTTCGATGTGAAAAGATTACCAGTTGAGCGACGGAAGGCTTTCATGTGAAGATTGTCTCTAATTAGTCTTGATATAGATCTGGTCGACACATTCATTGTCCTGGACATGATTTTCTGCTTTCTAAGGAGATTTCTGCGAATTTTTTCTCGAACGGCTTTTATGACCGCGCTGGATTGAACTACGCGAGAACGACTACTTCTTTTTCTGTCTGTCATTTCAGATGTTGAAAAACGTTTGAACGTCCGGTAAACAAACATTCTCGAAATATTAAGTTTTTTCAGCAATTCGTAAATCTCACTTGCACCTTTACCACACTTTTGTAATGGTTTTTTGGTTTCCCTTAGCTACCCACTCCACTGTTAACAAGCAAAATTTTCCACGAAAATGAGTAAAATTTATGTGTCGACAAAGCATACGAACAAAAGTAACGGACATTTTTATGCAAATTTGTTCTCGCCGTATAGATTGTAAAATTCATCGCCGAATTTATGGCCAGACTAAGTAGTATTAGCAGAAATGTTTTACAACTGTTGATGATGCAAACCGATCAGTGAGGCGCAGCTAATCTGATTATAATAGCTGTGGGTTCTTCATCCAGCCCAAACACCATAGGTGTGCCTTTCATTTATGAGAATCATTTAAAAAATGCATGCGGTACAAAGAAGTCACCGGTTAGCAGTCAGTTATCATTATTAGTGACACAAATTCGAAAAGAAAATAGATTCAAGACGGCCATCGGGATTCCATTCCACGCACATCTCTATTGCGTTTATGGCAAGTAAAAACAAATATAAAAAACTGTTGAAGGATTTGTGAGTATTGTTGCAAGACCTTGAAAACTACCGCTGTGCATGCCCGTAGAAGCAAATAAGTATCTCAACATCTGTGAATCAAACATGGAAACATACGAGTGTACATATGCCCATGTGTGTCTGTATATTACAGGCCATGCGTTTCTATTTGCGTATATTTGTATATGTATGTGTGTCGTCATGAAAGCCATCAGCAACCGAAAGTCGCATTGAGTGAATGAGGTAAATGAAAAATTCAACTTGTTGACGTCTACCAAGCAACGTCACCAGTAGTTGGCCAACCACTGTGAATGTTTTCCACATTCATGTCACCGTGACAGTGATATATCAAACACAAGGCGAGCTTTGACAAAACTTAAAGCACTTGAAATTGTTTTAAAGAGAATCTTTGAAGGCGAATGAATCTATTTGTATTTTTTGTTTTCTTTGAATTGTGATTTGCTATGTATTAAGGTGGCATTCAAAGAAATATTAGAAATAAAATAATAAATAAATGATACGTATATATCAATACTTGTATGCATAAAGACTTTGCGCAATATATAGTTTTTTTGTTTTATTGTAGATGTGGCACAAAGCATTGAAAGCTAAAGTTTAGAATTTGCCTTTCGGCTTACCGCACTAAAACCCATCCCTGCTCCGTTTCCCTTTGACCGTTAGGTATAATATTACTTGGCGTAGGGCGAGCGGCCTATTGGCTTTCTATGAAAATTTGCAAAGACAATCGGCGTAACGCAACTTTGTGATGATTTCATTTGCTACATTCTAAACAGCGGACCAGTTTTCTTTTGACTCAAAAATATCCACCAGGTTGTTAATCTCTATTGGTTTCCCCATCTTATTTCCCAATTCCTCCCTCTTATGTTTCAAACTGCGAAGAAGCAAAAAACAATGTTTATGCCTTGAATAATGCCATTTGAAAGGAAGGTGAAGTATGACTCGCCTTCATGTCCGAATTTATGTAAAGAATATTTGTAGCAACCTTGTCCTGCCAATATTTGGGTAAGCTGAAAATCCACATCACATCCACATCGTCTGTCTTGCCAACTACGTACAGAAGGAATCAAGCGATAGGTCCACCGTCTGTTCGGTGAATTGCTCTACAAACTCTGCTAATAATTCTCCTTCACTGCTTGACGACTCCCCTTACTTTTTGAGTATTCAGCCACCTCCCTCGCCAAAATGTCTATGGGTAAGATATTACAAGCACTGTTTATTCTGATGTAGGTCGAAACGCGCTATGTACTCTTTTACCAGCTAGCTGCTCGGTACAGAAGAAAACTTCTTGCCACGCTTGCGTACAGCAGCCTATGTTGTTGTCTAGACCTTCCCGAGTTCACCATGAGCCAAGATAGCGCCGCTGCTACTTTCTCTACTTTGTCTACTACATACTCAATATGTGACCTAAATATTAGCCTACCATCATATACCAGATATTTGATGGCAGCTTTTGAGACGATTTCATAGTAAAGTTTTAATAAATTTCGTCTTAATTTCATTTTGACTGCATCTACACTAATTATTCCAAGACCTTTGACATTGTGTCACATAGAATTCTTTTGTGTAAACTGAGCCCTCTTCGCTTTTACTCGGTTTTCCTTTTATGGTTCAAATGTTAACTAAGGGAAAGCGGATGTCTTGTTACAATTGAGGGCAAATCTTCAATCCCCTTCGTTGCCACTTTTAGGGTATCTCAAGACAATGTTTTGCCCCCCCACTACTCGTCTTATTTATAAATGATATTAGCAAATGCTTTTCATTGAAGCAGACGACTTAAGGGGTTATATACAGTTAGAAGGCCGAAAAAAGCGAATTTTCCAGAATTTTTTCTGAGATAACTTTTAAATTTATTAATCTAAAAATGGATACATATACTCGTATTATGCTATCGTTTAACTGTATTTTACGACTTAGTGTTAGTAAAAATATTCATTTGGAAAGGAGCTACAGTTGAGCCCGGATATCAAATCTTCTCTTAAAATACGTTTTGCGGCGACCACTATATCTCTGAACTGCATCCCCTGAAATTAAAAAACCAAACAGATTTCGTTAAAATAATGTTAAATCTAGTAATTAATCGAAGGAATAAGCAAAATACATTTTTTTGACAGAATGGCGGTTTCTAAATAAAAAAATCGGGTTTTGACCAACGTTTCGGTCTTAAATTGTTTATAAAAAAAATTTATTTATCGCTATATCTTCGATTAATTACTAAAAAATATATTTAGAAAACCAGTGTTAAAATTTGAGACTAATCGGTTTAGCCGTTTTCGAGTAATGTGGGTCACCAACTTTGAAAACACCATTTTGAGAAAAACGCGTTTAAAGTTTGACTTTATACCTTCCAACTCTCTGAAACGCCTTTTCAAATTTGCATGTAAGGTCAAAAATATTCACCGGAGCGATATTAGATCTTCAGTGTGTATTCTTAAAAATATGTACATTACAAAAAAAAAAAAATATTTTTTGAAAATTCTAACTGTATATATACCCCTTAAAAATTTTTGACTCACAAATAAGCCCGGAGGATGTGCTCAGGATCTATGCTGACCTTAATGAACCCTCTTCTTGGTGACCATATTAATGTTTGTCTTTGAATTTTAAAGAATATTTCAAGTCACTTGCTCTAAAGCTCGTCGTATTCTACAATCACGACTTTATCACAATCATATTATATCTGTAATACTGTCCTCCAAACTGTGGATGAGATTAAAGACTTTGGATTAATTTTTGACTCTAAGTTTTCATTCTCAAGTCATATCACATATAACATTTTCTCAAAATCATGCTCGAGCTTGGGCTTTGTTAGACGTAATATTATATATCAGTTCAAACTGCTCAGACCCTTAAACGATTAAATTACTCTTTACCGGTACAATCTTTACTATTTAGGTTGGAATATATTTCAATTAAAGTCGCTTGAGTGAATTTAGTATCCCCGCAAAACTAATACGGATATGCAAGATGACGTTGCTCACCACAAGCAGCGCCATCAGAATTGGGAAGGACCTCTCCGAGCCGTTTGATACCAAACGAGGTTTCAGACAGGGTGACTCGCTGTCGTGTGACTTCTTTAACCTGATGTTGGAGAGCATCGTACGAGCCGCAGAACTTAATCGCTCAGGCAAAATTTTTTATAAGAGCGTACAATTGTTGGCATATGCCGATGATATCGACATCATCGGCCTTAACAACTGCGCTGTTAGTTCTGCCTTCTCCAAATTGGATAAAGAGGCAAAGCGAATGGGTCTGGTGGTGAACGTGGACAAAACGAAGTACCTCCTGTCTTCAAACAAACAGTCGGCGCACTCGCGTTTCGGCACCCACGTCACTGTTGACAGTTATAATTTCGAGGTTGTAGAGGACTTCGTATACTTAGGAACCAGCATTAACACCGATAATGTAGAATCTCTCTTGCCAACAAGTGCTACTTTGGACTAAATAAGCCATTGAGTAGTAAAATCCTCTCTCGACGAACACAACTAACACTCTACAAGACTCTCATCATGCTCGTCCTAACGTATGGCGCAAAAGCTTGGACGATGACAACATCCGATGAAGTGACGCTTGGAGTGTTTGAGAGAAAGATTCTGCGTAAGATTTTTGGACCCTTGAGCGTTGGCAACGGCGAATATCTCAGGCAATGGAACGATGAGCTGTATGAGCTTTACGACGACATAGACATATATATATATATATATGTAATCGGCACGTACACCCTTTCTGGGTGCTTAGCCGAGCTCCTTCTCCTATTTGTGGTGTGCTCTTGATGTTGTTCCTACAGTTTCAAGCCGACTCCGAACGGCAGATACAATATTTTTATGAGGAGCTTTTTCATGGCAGAAATACACTCCTAGATTTGCCATTGCCTGCGGAGTGGCGACCGCTATTAGAAAAAAGATTTTCTTAATTTTGGTGTTTCACCGAGATTCCAACCTACGTTCTCTCTGTGAATTCCGAATGGTAGTCACGCACCAACCCATTCGGCTACGGCGGCCGACATAGACATAGCGCAGCGAATAAAGATCCATCGGCTACGTTGGCTGGGTCATGTCGTCCGAATGGATACAGACGCTCCGGCTTTGAAAGTATTCGATGCGGTACCAGCTGGTGGTAGCAGAGGAAGAGGAAGGCCTCCTCTGCGTTGGAAAGATCAGGTGGAGAAGGACTTGGCTTGGTGTGTCCAATTTGCGCCGGTTAGCACAAGAGAAAAACGACTGGCGCGCTTTGTTGAACTCGGCCAAAATCGCGTAAGCGGTTATCGCGCTAATTAAGAAGAAGAGAAGAAGAGTGACTTTCTAATTTTGAGTCCAATGAACCTTTTGCTTGACAATTGAAATAAATTTAAAAAAATGTATGCATTACATATTATGACTTCCACTTTACAAAACAAATTTTTTTAATTTTTCTTTACAAAAATTAGTATTTAACAAATCACATGACCTAAAGTACAATGGAAAATAGTTGCTTCACGGTTCGCATCATTTCTCCTTGAAAGGTTGATGGGTCTGTAAAAAGTAAAAAAAAAAATCTTGTAAAGTAAAGTTGTAATCTTATAGTTGAAGTTTATAGTCTGTCGAGTCAGATTTTTGAATTTGAGAAAATTTTGCAGTTTATGGCATTTAAAAGAACAAAGTATGCGTTTTACGTCATAAATATCACTCTTTAATTATGTTTATAAAATTTTTTAAGCCTCTACTGCATGGAAATGTTTAAAATAATGAAAATAAATAAAACACCGTAAATGTATGTTGATTGAGGGTAATTTATTGCGTATTTAACAAAAATTAAAAAATTCACTTGGCGGTTTGGAAGAAAAAAAATGAAGCCATATATGGCCTTATATGCGTTTAGGGTTATTTTTGGGAAACAAATTTATTGGGTGTGGAAATTTGTAAAACAGTTCCTTTTGTCATTGTAGCACAAGAACACGTTGCACTTTTCGCAAAAGGTGTATGACCGAAAAGAGCAATCATTTTGACAAAGTTGTCGGTTTTTCATCCATTTCGGGAAATGGCCTATTCCGTCCGTCCGCACAGAACTCAAGGGGAAATCCTGTCACTTTCTTCTTTTACTGCTTGTAGGTATATTTTCTCCACTTGCCGATGGAAAGTTTGAGGGTGTGGATATGGGTCGTCCTCGTTTTTTCAACTTACCAACTTTGCAAAGATGTTCAGCTATTGCAAGCTTGAAGTCAAACAATGGCATATATTCTTTCGACTTTCGACGCCACAAAATCCAAGCATTGACAACGCACATATCAATCATATGAAAAAAAAATCTTTTTATACCATTTTTTTGTCCTCAGTTGTATTCTATAAAGGCCTAGTAAAGAATCCAGTAAATCAACGCCACTCATATAATAATTATATACATCAATTGCCCTAGGAGAATTAATTTCAATATACTTCTTCTCTCTCTTACAGTACCATTTTTTCGTTGACATAGGGTGACATCCGACATAGGTTGAAAGAATATTTACTTTGTTGTCAAACCAAGTGACGAGACCAAGTTTAACTCCATCAATATCTTATTATCTTATAAATACTTTTTCAACCATACTTCCACGGCCTAACTTTTTCATTTCTTTTTCGGTTGGCATCTTACAATTTGTTACACGATTTAACCTTACTGTGCCTAAAGGTAATATACCATTTTTCATTAGATACACCTGAAGCTGCGATACACCTAAACCAATTATCAAAAAATAGTTGAGAGTTTTTTCCTGTTGGTATTGTAGCTGCTAGTCTCGTTACAACATTTCCACTTACTCCTATATTTGGTGCTCCTTCCGGGAATGTATCGCTTTGAGCAATGGTCGAATCTTAAAGAGCTTATCAAACCCGAGTTCACCTGGTGATCTTATATTTTCATTATTATTGAAGTGTAAAAATCGTTTGATGTTTTCCCATCTGTTACATACGTACGTGCGTTACGTACAAATTCTTGGCCAATGAATGTGTTCCAATAATGTCTGGATGATGGTAGTTTTATCAAAGACATGTATATTGTTATGCCTGAAATAATTTTTATAAGTAATTTTTTTAACTTTTTTACTTGAACTCACCTATAAACTGATCAATCTCGTTCCGAGTAATATTGGCAGGTTTATTTATATCCATTTGTAATGCAATTAAATTCGATGGTTCTACAATAAAGTTCATCAAATCGTCATTGAAAATAAAATTAAACATATCTGCTGGTGTCTCCAGTTCCTCAATAAAGTCAGGAAGGTTTGAATCTCCTTGAAATGGAAAATTTTCACTGGAATAAGGAGGCAAACAAATTTCTTTCCAAATTGGAGGTCTAGGTTTTTTAGCAGATTTTGCATTTGATGTAGAAGGCTTGTTATAGTCATCAGAGTCATCGGTATCATCAGTCTCTGGTACATAAATATGCTCCTGTTCTGGCGGTTTACTTATAAAGTCTTCTTCGTCGGTATCAGATATGTAGTCATAATCACTTTGATTACCTCTATTAACTTCATAAACATACTTTAAATTACCATAAAATGATCGTAAATTCATTTCTAGGAAATTCCATTGCGATTTATCAAAAAACAAAACAGAAATATGTATACACATATGTTAGTTCATTATTTACCTACTATTAGTGCATGAAACGCCATATATGGCTTCGTCAGTTTTTACAAAAAAT